>NW_011127863.1:2392-2728 GCF_000146605.3 Meleagris gallopavo
CGGGCGCTGCCCTCGGCTCTTAACGGAGCAGAGCGTGGCCTGGGCTCGGGTTGCAGGACGCCGGGAGGGAGCGGGGCTTCGGGCCGCGGCCCAGCCTCCCTTTGGGGCCCTCGTCTCCCTTCGGCGCCTCGGTAGAGAGCGCAGCAGCCGCGCAGCCTCCTGTCTGGGTCTCGCAGCCGTGCGCCGAGACCGGTGGTGGGTGCGGATGTGCCGTCGGGGCCGGCAACGTCCTCTCATCCTCGAGCTCTGCGGCTTCGAGGACTACTGAGAGGGGTCGGGAGCATCGCAGAGCAGTGCGAGGGGCCGGGCTGGAGGAGGGCATCGCGGCCGAGCCGG
>NW_011127863.1:2748-3599 GCF_000146605.3 Meleagris gallopavo
GAGAGCAGGGAGCGGCCCGGGCGGAGGAGGAGAGGGGCAAAGAGCGGGGGAAGGCGGGCGCAGCCGGCAGCGAGCAGGACGCCGCTTGGCAGCGCGCCGAGGGGCACACTGCAGCCCCTGGAGCCGGCGAACGGCCGGCGGATCGTCGGTCCTTGCCAACGA
Organism: Meleagris gallopavo; assembly: GCF_000146605.3. Classification (NCBI taxonomy): domain Eukaryota; kingdom Metazoa; phylum Chordata; class Aves; order Galliformes; family Phasianidae; genus Meleagris; species Meleagris gallopavo. Next base: position 2,911 of record NW_011127863.1, read on the forward strand.
GGCAAGTAGTGCCGCAGCCCCCGCGTCACCCACGGCTCAGGAAGTCCGCTTTTCCCTCCCTGTGCCGGGATGTACCTGCGGGCAGCCCCCGGCTCTCTGCCCGTCCGGAGATTCCCGCACCGTCCTATCTCCGCGTTGTGACCTACAGCGGCGCTCTGATTTATTTTTAATGCGTTCCGATTCCCGTTCCGTTGTCAGGAGCCGCATTGAGATTCATTCTCCATCCCCTGCTTTTCAGGCTCCTGTTCTGCTGGAAGGCCCGGGCGATGGAGTTTAATTCGATTCGATATGATTTAATGAACACCTTTATCTTTTGTTTTTAGCGGGGGGATTAAGCAGACGGCCGCATCCCGCTCTCGCTGCATCACACGCGTTCCCACCGAATCCTATCTGGCGGCACACACTCCCTGTAACATTTCATTAACAGCCCCCTTGATATATTGATTTTTAATATTTGTATTAAATGTTGTGTAAAATTGAACTCGGGCGTTAGGAGAGATTGTGCGAGTCACAAGACATGCCTCCTACTTAATTGTTATTTTTTTCGGTCCTGGAACAACAGTTGGAAAGAAGCCAGGAGGAGAAAGCTGTAAAAAAGAAGAAACCTCCCCGGAGGGGATCGGGAGAGATGGGCACAGAGAGCGGGGCCGCGCAGCGCGGGCAGCGACTCGGGGCGGCCTCCCCGCCTC
>NW_011127863.1:5967-6339 GCF_000146605.3 Meleagris gallopavo
GGGGCCGGACAGACAAAGGCCGCGGCGGAGCGGTGCGGGGTCGCCCGCTTCCCCCGGGGCTCGCAGGGCAGCGTGGGTCGGGCTGCCTCTCCGCCGTCGCATCGCGTGCACTTGGAAGCGATTGTTTTCCCTTTCCACTTGTTTGTCTCCTGCTAGCCTCGTAAACTGCCTCATGATTTATTACCTAGGCTAAGTGCTTAATTTGTGAATATGAAACAGATTAAAAGGAGATCGGCGTATTTTAGCAGGCAGGCCGGAGCAAAGCCCGGCAGCTGTTTCGAGTTTGTCGGCATCTCCCAACCCCGTGTTAAGCCTGCGAGTGATCTACGGGGGATCCCCGGGCTCCCCCAGAGAAGCCCCCGGTGCCCGCTC
>NW_011127864.1:0-1033 GCF_000146605.3 Meleagris gallopavo
AGGTTTATAAATACCTGAGGTGTGGCGGCCATAGCGGTGAGGCCAGTCTCTTTTCAGTGGTACGTGGAGACAGGACGAGGGGAAACGGACATAAGCTGCACATAGGAAGTTTCGCACGAATGTGCGTAAGAACTTCTTCACAGTGAGGTGACGGAGCACTGGAACAGGCTGCCCAGGGAGGTTGTGGAGTCTCCTTCTCTGGAGATATTCAAGTCTCGCCTGGACGCCTACCTGTGCGACCTGGTGTAGGGAACCTGCTTTGGCAGGGGGGTTGGTCTCGATGATCTCTAGAGGTCCCTTCCAACCCCTACAATTCTGTGATTCTGTGATTCTGTGATTCTGTGAAATGGCCTCCTGTCAAAATTATTAGAAGTACTTCATGTTAATAAGGATTCTCTAACCATTCAAAGTTTCTGCTTAACAAAGTTATATATAAAAAATCCAAAAAACAAACATACTTGTTAAATAGAATGTTTTCTATGTATTTTTTCTTTACTATATACTATTATATAGTATATTTTATATATATATATACTATAATATTTACTATTTCTATCCTATGGATTAAAATCTATCCCTTAAACCTTCCTTATGATATTGTAGCATGCAGGTTATGTATTTGAAACAAAGCACATTTTCACTTGCATCATCCCAAAGGCTAATGTCAACCTGTTTGCAGCCACGACCTTGCATGGAGATGATCTCTACTCATCAGGGTCACTGGAAATCACAGCAGGAGCTCTGGGAGGTGTTTGTGTGTCCCCACTGCCTTCCATTACTCTTTGAAAGTAATGAAGAGGTAAGAAGGATAAGAGTGAGCAGCAATGCAGCAAATAAAACTGAAAAAGACAAAAGACCCCCAGAAGCTCTGTTGGCCACCTGCATCAGAGCTAGAAAGAGTCTGGAAGACAGTAAACTGTTACCTATGCACGAGAAAGAGAAATAAAACAGCCCAGAAGAGTAGATTCTTTTGGCTATTTGGATTTATATTCTTTCTCTGCATTCCTTCTTGTCTCTTAATGCTAAAACTTTC
>NW_011127865.1:0-530 GCF_000146605.3 Meleagris gallopavo
GATTTCTCGACCAGCGTCGGCAAACTCTCCGGAGCGGTTCAGCGCGAGTGCCGCTTTCTACGCATGAGAGCGAAGCAGTGCAATTCCGATGCCGAGAACGTGCGAATTCAGCCTCCTGCACTACCTCCGTAGGGAGGTTTTTTCTCCGCAGGCCAGAAAGGATCGCTCCCCACTTTCTGTCACGCTCTCTCTCCCTGGGAGCGAAACAAATGTCGCTCCCCGAACTTCCAACAGCCTTATTAGAGAGGGTTTTGCTCTCCACTCTTTTCCTCCGAGCATGCACAAGCGTAGCCATGGAGAACAACACCAAAAAAGAATTGCCGCTCGAAATGAAGGCAGACACGTCGTATTCACAGCTAGGCCTAGTGCATTCTGCATGGACCCAAGGTGAAGTGCAAACCGCTCCTCTCCGACGTGCGGACACGAGACCGCTCGCGCGTCGGAGAAAAGCAGCAGGCACAAGTCGCCCGTTCTCGGCAAGTGAGAAACACGAGAGCGCTGCTGACGGCTGAAAGCGGCACGTCGGGGAG
>NW_011127866.1:0-658 GCF_000146605.3 Meleagris gallopavo
TCTCGTGTAAAAGAGCACAAAGTGTTTGGTGGGGAAACGGCCGTGATTGTTTGACTCAGAACTTCCAAAGGATGGATTCGGTGAGTTCCAGCTCCAGGCCCAGCACTTGGTGCTTCCCTGAGCCACAGAGGTGACCTTGATGGTGGAAGTTTTGGTGTCTGAGCCCACAGCAGGTGATACCCCAAACACAAACAGGAGCGGGTGGCAGAGGGAGGCTGGTGGCTGGCAGTTCCTTGTGACTGCTGTATTTCTTTAGAGGTGATGGGGAAATAGCAGCAGCTGTATGCAGTGCCTTGCCAAGCTTTCTTCCAGCCTTTCTACCCGAGGAGAAACCAGAACAAGCCAAAAGGTGCTCTGAGGCTCGTGCTGTGCCTTTGTGGAAGGCCACCGGGTGGAGCTGTTCCACAGAGCTCTGCGAGGGCCAACGGACTTAAAAAAGAAAAAAGGAAAAAAAAAAATGTTAAATCATTTTTGAAATAACTGGTCCAATGCACGAGTGAGTTTTACAATCATATTTTTAAACAGTGCCAATAATAAATGTGAGAAATGCTTCAAAGGTGGCCTTGGGTCATCATTACTTCTGATAAGTGGACAAATGTTATTTATCTGGCTTCAGAAAGCCCCAAACTGTTTCCAGGCAACGGAAGACATTTGTGCT
>NW_011127867.1:0-484 GCF_000146605.3 Meleagris gallopavo
TAGAAGATAAGGGGCCTCTGAGAGCTGGCCAGCATTTAAACAGCTCTTCTTCCAAGCTCAGGATCGGTGCATCCCTGTGAGCAAGAAGTCGGGAAAAGGTGGCAGGAGACCTTTGTGGATGAGCAAGGAGCTCATGCGCAAGCTCAAAGGAAAGAAGAAGGTCCATGAAATGTGGAAAAAGGGTCTGACCACTTGGGAAGAATATAGGAATGTAGTCAGGGCCTGCAGGGATGCAACGAGCAAGGCTAAAGCCCACCTGGAATTGAATCTGGCTAAAGTGATAAAGGATAATAAAAAAAAGCTTCTTCAAGTATATGTTAATAGCAAAAGGAAACTAGAGAGAATGTGGGCCCCTTACTAAAGTGAGGGGGGCGTTCTCGTAACGGGGGATGCTGAGAAGGCAGAGATACTGAATGCTTTTTACTCCGTCTTCAGTGAAAAGGCTCTCCCGCAGGAATCCCACAGCGTGGAGATTAGTGAGAGG
>NW_011127868.1:0-534 GCF_000146605.3 Meleagris gallopavo
CAGGATTATGCCATAATCTCCACATACTCCTTTTAATTCTCTGATGTTTCATTTCTCCCTGTCCAGAATATAACAGGAAAATAATTTCTGTTGGGTTTATAAATTTTGAAATTTTCATAATTAACCCCCATTTTTTTCTTTTCTGATTGATCTTCTTTTCAGTATTTTCTCTCAAATTCCTTTTACAGCTCTTGATCTTCAGAATATTGTTTCTTTGCCTGCCATTTTTCCCCTTAAGTTCCTTGCAACTTGCAATGAATTACATACAACCTCTGCCTATCCTTGGCTGAATTCCTTGAAATTTTACTGTTTAGTAATTTGATGCTAATTCCTATGTGCCAATTCTTCTCCATTAGTGTGATTTACAAACTAAACGAACCTTGATTTTAATAAATTAGGGATGAGGTAGATAGCTATTACGAAGGGAGAGAACACCTCTGAGAGTTTCATTTTAATTGAGATATAATTCACATGCCTAAACATCTCGAAAAATCAAAGATAGACACCTTAGCTTCCAACTGTTGATCTTCTCAA
>NW_011127869.1:0-536 GCF_000146605.3 Meleagris gallopavo
GATAGTAAGTAATGCAAATTGGATGAGAGAGAGAACAGTTATTCACTATTTTATATGTTTAAAGAAGAAGGAGGAGGAGGAGGAAGGGACAGGGACTGAATTAGCAGTGCTAAACAAAATATGGAGCAATTTTGTACGATGAATAGCCTGTGGGATTCTTTATTACAAGATGTTGTGGAAACTAAAATTAGGAGTTTGAAAAAGAATTTAATCATTCATAGAGGATGGATCCATCAGTGGCTAGTATACCATGGTCTGGATACAACTCATGATCAGGAAGTTCCTAGGAAATTGCCAGAAGTTAAGTTGAAACTGACCTTATAAATATGCTGTTTGTTACATTTTTCCCTTTTCCTCAAAACTGATAGGAAAGACAACCTGTGAGGAAAACAAACAAACAAACAAACAAACAAAAATCCATGATCTTCAGTCCCATCCATTAGATGCTTCTCAATTCAGGTGAGAAGCACTCACTCCCCTTCTCTTTCCTTCCTTTTCAGCTGGTGAGTAGGCATGTCACTACTGTTCAGATTCTT
>NW_011127870.1:0-511 GCF_000146605.3 Meleagris gallopavo
AGGGAGAGGTGTGTGCAGGTGTGGAGGGAGGCCCACCCGTGAGGGTGCCTCGGGGGAAGCAGTCAACCCCACGCCTCAAGACTTCCTCCACCCGGAAGGATAGAAGGGTGGTTGTCATAGGCGACTCCCTGCTGCAAGGAACCGAAGGCCCTATATGCCGGCCCGACCCTATCCGCAGAGAGGTGTGCTGCCTCCCTGGGGCACGAGTCAGAGACATTGCTAGGAGACTTCCCAGACTGATCTGCCCTTCTGACTACTATCCACTATTGATAGTACAGGCTGGCAGTGAAGAAGTTGGTAAGAAAAGCCTGAAGGCTATCAAAGATGACTTCAGGCGACTGGGGCGGGTAGTTGAAGGAACAGGTGTGCAGGTGGTTATTACATCTGTACCTTCAGTGGCAGGAAACGATACTGGGATGAACCTAAAAACCCATCTCTTGAACAAATGGCTTAGGAGTTGGTGCAAACGCAGGAGTTTTGGTTTTTTTAATTCATGGGGCAATTTACTCGG
>NW_011127871.1:0-1089 GCF_000146605.3 Meleagris gallopavo
AAACTAGGGAGAATGTGGGCCCCTTACTAAGTGAGGGGGGGTCCTCGTAACGGGGATGCTGAGAAGGCAGAGATACTGAATGCCTTCTTTACTTCTGTCTTCAGTGAAAAGGCTCCCCTGCAGGAATCCCACACCCTGGAGGTTAGTGAGAGGGTCTGGGGAATGGGAGACTTCCCGTTAGTCAGGAAAGAGGACGTGCGTGAGCGCCTAGGCAGTACTAAGGTCCACAAGTCCATGGGACCTGATGGGGTGCATCCACGTGTGCTGAGGGAGCTGGCGGAGGTCATTGCCGAACCGCTCTCCATCATTTTTGAGAGGTCCTGGACAACAGGGGAGGTCCCTGAAGACTGGAGGATAGCCAATGTCACTCCGGTCTTCAAAAGGGCAAGAAGGAAGATCCGGGTAATTATAGGCCTGTCAGCCTCACCTCCGTCCCTGGAAAGGTGATGGAACAGCTTGTGCTGGATACCATCTCCAGACAACTGGGAGAAAAGGAGGTTATCAGGAGTAGTCAGCATGGGTTCACCAAGGGGAGGTCGTGCTCGACCAACTTGGTGGCCTTCTATGATGCTGTCACATGCTGGGTGGATGGGGGAAGAGCGGTAGATGTAGTCTACCTTGATTTTAGAAAGGCCTTTGATACTGTCTCCCACGACATCCTTATAACAAAGCTGAGGAAGTGTGGGATAGACGAGTGGACAGTGAGGTGGGTTGAGAACTGGCTGACTGGCAGAGCGCAGAGGGTCGTCATTGGTGGTGCAGAGTCTGGCTGGAGACCTGTAACCAGTGGTGTCCCCCAGGGGTCTGTACTGGGTCCGGTCTTGTTCAACATCTTCATCAATGACCTTGATGAGGGGATAGTGGCCACCCTCAGCAAGTTTGCTGATGATACGAAGTTGGGAGGTTTGGCTGACACGCCTGAAGGCTGTGCTGCCGTTCAGCGAGACCTGGACAGGCTGGAGAGCTGGGCAGTAAGAACCAGATGAGGTTCAACAAAAGCAAAGTGTAGGGTCTTACACCTTAGGGAGGTAATAATTGCATGCACCAATACAGGCTGGGGGATGAGCTGCTGGAGAGGAGCTCTGCAGA
>NW_011127872.1:0-635 GCF_000146605.3 Meleagris gallopavo
ACATCGTGTGCGTGGAGGGGGAACAGAGGGTGAAGGGTTTGGCAGGAACTGGAAAGAGGAACTGGGAGAGAGCAGAGGGAGGGTATTGGGGCTGCTTGGCAGCATGGGGAGCTCCGTCCTTCAGGATTTTTGGAGGAGGCAGCACAGAGGAGATGGAGAGATCCATGGGTGCAGGACGTGGGGGCAGGGCGTGGAGCTGGGGACCCCTCCCAGCACTTAGGGGCGGCCTGTGCCAGGCAGGGACAGACGTCAGCGGTTCCTGCTGAGCATGGGGACAAGGACACAGACACACAGAGCGTGGCTTTGCTGAGGTCTTATTGATCACTGGAGGATGTCAGTGACCATCAGGGTCTTCATTCTTCAGAGGACTCCTTTGGTCAGCAGAGGATGTCAGAAAGGTGTCTCTGACCATGGAGAAGCCTCGTCCCTGCAGGGTTTGTGCCCCAGGACTTTGGGCAGGAGGAGGGCTGTCAGCAGCCCAGGGCGGGATGTGGGTCCCCTGGGGACAGCAGCCACAGCCCCTGTCCCATCTCCACAGTGACCCTGGGCCATCCGTGGGACAGCTCGAGACCCTCCTCCTCTGCACAGCCCCTCAGAGCACGAGGGAAGGTCTGGGGGTGGCAGTGGTCCCCCTG
>NW_011127873.1:0-552 GCF_000146605.3 Meleagris gallopavo
AATTCTAGCTGTGTCTACGTATCGGTCAACTTTTAGAGGAAAGTTCTGGCTTCTTGCCATTTTGTCTAACCCAATCTACATCTCTTTCTTTTCACTCATTCACTGACAGGAAAGGGAAAAAAAGGGGGGAGGAAAAAAAAAGGCCTTATTTTGTAGGGAAGACTTGCACTGTTATCAATACTGGAGAAGTAGGACTTAAAAGAAGGTGTTCGGTTTATTCTCACTCACTTTTCGTAGGATGCTCTCTGACTCTTGTTTGTCCTTCAACCTTGACTACCACAGTGAGAAAACAACTGAGTTGAGGCCAAAGTCCTCAAAGCAACCGGAAGCACATGAACTAAGACTGTCCTGTCTTGTCTTTTCTGTTCTCCAGTTTCATCTTGGAAGAGTAGAGAGAAACAAAGAGAACTTTTAGCAATTTGGTGATAGCAAGAAACAATGGAGAGAATTAAAAATGTCTCACAATGAGAGTAAAGAAAAGGATTGATTATAGTCAAATGGAAATTGTTCTTTTGAATTTGGTTGGGTTAAGCAGGGAGAGAGAGATAGAAA
>NW_011127874.1:0-556 GCF_000146605.3 Meleagris gallopavo
TGTCATTTCCAGGGAACGGAACAAACGGCCTCAGCTTCCACGGGAACAGAGTGATTTCCACGAAGCACTCCTGTCCATCCGACAGCCTGTGGGTCAAACGTTGACAGTCAGTCGGTGGGGCGGGACACGCCTGAACCTACCAAAGGTTGCTGCACTGAAGGCACCTGCGATGACAACAACGTCTTCTACTGGGTGGACACCAACCTCCCCCAGATCATCACCTCCATTTTCTAGCAATCATGAAATTAATAAAAACATCATTCCTACAGCCTGTGTCAGTATGGTAGCAGTGGGTTTGGGTACAGTGGCAGCACTAAAGGCATTGGTGCAGGAGAGCGCTGCTGTACAGGGACTGGGGGCATGTTCCCAGGGAGGAGGAAGGGCACTGGGCTGGGGATAAAGAGGCCTCGGTGGCTGTGAAGTGTCCAGAGACAGCCATGCCCGGGGGAGAGAGCACATTTTGAGAGGGGAACCTACGGTCCCCTGTGAGGTCCCCCAGAGTACACGGGGAGGTCCTGTGAGTGCTGCAGCACGCTGGGAGCATCCAGAGCACACT
>NW_011127875.1:0-649 GCF_000146605.3 Meleagris gallopavo
CATTTTCCGTCCTCTTACAGGGTCAAGTGACATCAATTGTGGTGCTTCCTGTAGTTGATCAGGTTGGTCAGTTCCAATGCTCTCATCCTCCAGTTCAGCTCGGAGCCTGTCTGTTCGATTATGAGAGTATCTAGCTCAGATTGGAGGGTGTCTTGTTGAGATTGAAGACTGTTGAGTTTGGATTGCAGGGAGTCTCTCTCAATTCGGAGGGCATCTCTCTCAGATTGGAGGCTGTTTCTCTCGACCAGGAGACTCTCTCGCTCATTTTGCACTGTTTCCCTGAGACTCTCCTTTTCAATTTTACAAACTCTCTCCCTCTCCAGGATAGTATTGAATAAGGCCCGGTAAGCATTAGCCAGGCCCCAAATAATTTGGGCCTCCTCAGATCTTCCTGAGCCGCGACATTCCTGTCTCAAATATCTGTTTAAATTTTCAGGGTCTTTCAGGTGTTCTGGAGTAAAGTTCCATGACACCGAAGATTTCCATCTCTCTAAAGTCTCACCCAGGCCTCTCCACATTCCCTGCCACTCAGTATTTACTGGTTTTGGGCAGACTTCCTCAAAATATAATAAATACTAATAATAAGTGAAATGGTAGAGCAGTACATTCACGGAGATTAATAACGTGATCAGGTGAGCATTGAAAATCC
>NW_011127876.1:0-421 GCF_000146605.3 Meleagris gallopavo
AACGGACGCGCCGAGGCGCCGTCGCTATGGAGACGCCGCCACGCACGCGCCCACCGCCGCCGCGGGGCCGGCTTCCCGCGAAACGGTGGGATGTGGGCAGAACGTGGAGATAACGGGAAAAGGACAACGCAGTGAGAGCCGGGCTGGTAGGGAAGGAGGGAGGGAAGAGTGGGAAGGGAGAGAGGGAGGGAGGAAGGGCAGGGCAGGACAGGGCAAAAGGCAGGAAAGGGTCCGAAGCCTGGCCTGGCTGGTATTGCAACATGGAAGGGCTTCAGGTGTGTTGTTAGGTGCACAAGGGAGCAGTTCGTGCAGCAGTAGATGATATTGCTGTGTTCATGCAGATCAGAGTGGTAGAACTGAGGCAGATGTAGAGAAGATACGGCACCAAACTGAAATACTGCACAACATAAAGCGATGCGAG
>NW_011127877.1:0-381 GCF_000146605.3 Meleagris gallopavo
GGAAAAAATAGTTGTTTAAATACAGAATTGAAAGACGTGTAGACAAAAAAAATAAAAGTACATCTGTTAGAGAAAAAAAAGAGAGAGAGAGAGAAAACAGAGAGAGACTGAGAGAATTAGAATGGAGATTTTTTCTTGTTTCTGACCATCACAAATTTTCACATGCATTCAGTTAAATCGCAAAGAAAGGAAGAAAGAATAACTACAACCAAAGAAAAAAATCCCCATTATATCACATGCATATCTTTCCTTTTTCCTTTTCAAAGCAAACTTAGAACGAACAAAGGGCTTAGAACTGTTCAATGATATTATGCTAGGGAAGTACTGTACTTGGGGTTCCATTTTGCCACCTCAAAGAGGTATTTAATTCAACTGTCAAAG
>NW_011127878.1:0-916 GCF_000146605.3 Meleagris gallopavo
ACGTTATTAATCTCCGTGAATGTACTGCTCACCATTTCACTTATTATTAGTATTTATTATATTTTGAGGAAGTCTGCCCCAAAACCAGTAAATACTGAGTGGCAGGGAATGTGGAGAGGCCTGGGTGAGACTTTAGAGAGATGGAAATCTTCGGTGTCATGGAACTTTACTCCAGAACTACCTGAAAGACCCTGAAAATTTAAACAGATATTTGAGACAGGAATGTCGCGGCTCAGGAAGATCTGAGGAGGCCCAAATTATTTGGGGCCTGGCTAATGCTTACCGGGCCTTATTCAATACTATCCTGGAGAGGGAGAGAGTTTGTGAAATTGAAAAAGGAGAGTCTCAGGGAAACAGTGCAAAATGAGCGAGAGAGTCTCCTGGTCGAGAGAAACAGCCTCCAATCTGAGAGAGATGCCCTCCGAATTGAGAGAGACTCCCTGCAATCCAAACTCAACAGTCTTCAAATCTCAACAAGACACCCTCCAATCTGAGCTAGATACTCTCATAATCGAACGAGACAGGCTCCGAGCTGAACTGGAGGATGAGAGCATTGAAACTGACCAACCTGATCAACTACAGGAAGCACCACAATTGATGTCACTTGCCCCTGTAAGAGGACGGAAAATGAAACGAATCTCGACTCAGTTAGAAGAGAAGAAAGAAGAGGAGAGAGGTCCAGAGGAGTGGCTCCAAGATCCACAAGAAGCACCCCTAAGTCCAGGGGAGGGGCCCTCAGTAAGACCACGGTCACCGGCGCCAATGAGGGCAACAAGAAGTCCCGAAAGAGTAAGAGGTGAGCAAGATATCGTTACCATTGTTGATCGATCTCTGAAAATGAATGAAATTCGAAGTCTGAGAAAAGACTTTTCACGTCACCCAAATGAGCCTATTGCCACTTGGTTACTTCGATGTT
>NW_011127879.1:0-564 GCF_000146605.3 Meleagris gallopavo
AGTACTGGTGGGTGGGAGCTGGACACAAGCCAGCAGTGGGCCCTTCCAGCCCAGAAAGCCAACCGTATCCTGGGCTGCATCCAAAGATGCGCAGTCAGCGGGCCAAGGGAGGAGATCCCCATCCCTCTGCTCTGCGCTGGTCAGGCCTCAGCTGCAGTGCTGCGTCCAGATGCGGAGTCCTCAGTGCAGGGAGACATGGAGCTGTGCGAGTGCATCCAGAGTACAGCCACAAACACGAACCCAAGGATGGAACCCCTGTCCTGTAAGCAAGGAGAGCTGGGCTGTTCAGCCTGGAGAAGTGAAGGCTCCAAGGGAACCTGGTAACAGCCTTTCAATACCCTCAAGGAAAGAACAAGGGAAAATGGAGGTGAAATCTAAGGAAAATGTCTTGTACAGTGAGGGTGCTGAGGCAGTGGCACAGGTTGCCAGAGACATGGTGGATGTGCTGGCCCTTTCAAGGTGAGCCTGGCTCAGACTCTGAGCAACTTGATCTAGCTGTGGATGGTCAGCATGCGGGATCGGATCACATCGCAAAACCTCCTGCATACAAGCAGCGCACCAACA
>NW_011127880.1:0-610 GCF_000146605.3 Meleagris gallopavo
GGTGATCATGGCTGGTGTGTTTGGGATCTGGGGGGACTTTGATTTGGGGTCCCATTGGTCTGAAACGGGGAGATCCTTTGTGAGGCTGTTTGGGGTCTCACTACATGGTTTGGGGTTGCTCACACTGTCGGGGTTGTTTAGGGCTGGGAGATCCCCAGGGGCTCCAAAAACTTTGATCTGGGGCCTGGGGGGGTCTCCACAATGCAGATTTGTGTTTCCTCATGGTCAGGATCTGGGGCCGCACGTAAGTGTAGAGTAAGCTGTATGAGGTGGAGGGTCCAATTGGAGGATGAGGTGTGCAAGGGGCAGGTTGGCGATTTAGGGATCCCTCACCTTGAGGTTTCCCTTACCTGAAACTGCCCGGGGGCCTCGGGGATGTTTGTGTCAGCCCCTGTGTGAAAACAGGAGGGGAACAGGGTTGGGGTTACGGAGGATGAAAGGGAAGTGATACTTGTAGGGTATGTGGGGCCATACAGGGAATGGCAGGGGAGTCAGGTGACACTTGAATGAATTTCTAGGGGATCAGTAATGGATGGACACCAGTGCACAGGATGACGGGGGTAATCTATAGGAGCTGGAAGGGGAAGTAGAGGTATGTGGGGGGGATTTA
>NW_011127881.1:0-562 GCF_000146605.3 Meleagris gallopavo
ATACTCCAAAGGAAGCACTCCCCAGGTTCACATGCTGCCCCTACTCTTCCCAGCCCTTCAATGGGATCAGGGAGGGGTGGAGCCTGGCTCTGCCCCACTCCACAGCCAAACTGCCCCCAGCTGTGCTCGCAGGGCTGCACCCCGCCCCAGGTGTTGCCACAAAAACAGGAGGGCAAGGGAATGCCCAGGCAAAGGCAAGGGCCAAGAGAACATGGAAGGAAATGCCAAGGATGACAGCCCAGACAATACGGCAGGGAACGCCAAAACTGAATGCCGACATGAATGTGGCAACACAAAGCCAAGGGGTCATTAGGCCAAGAGAATGGGGCAAGGAACACAAAAATCGGAGGACAAGAGAATGTAATAGTGAAAACAGTGCAAGACCAGAGACAAGCAAGACACAGAACCAAGAGGATAGGCAGGCTTCTGGGCACCATGAAGCGCAATTCAGAGCTCTGGGGGAACCCTATTGTGCCGGGCTGTGGAATGGGTAAACGCTGGCGGGTGTGCATCGCCCTTACCTGCTGGGCAGACAATGACCAGTCAGCAAAGTGAGGTTCCG
>NW_011127882.1:0-480 GCF_000146605.3 Meleagris gallopavo
ATTTTTCCTTCTTTCCACAGGAAAAATACTCTCTTATTCTTGTTTCTCAGATTGTTCAACCTGTCTGAGAGCTTTATTGCCTGTGCTGCTATGTAGTTGCGCTGCATCCACCTTAATGCATCTTCTGTTTTCTGCCCCGACTCCTATCAGTGTGTTATCTTCATGCAGTAAAAGATCTGGGGAGTGGAGGTAGCTGGGATGACAAAGGGATCATCACATGAGAGTGGATAGTGATAGGACAAGAGGGAATGGTTTTAAGCTGAGACAGGGAGGTTTAGGTTAGATATTAGGGGGAAGCTTTTCATGCAAAGGGTGGTGATGCACTGAACAGGTTGCCCAAGGAGGCTGCGGATGCCCCATCCCTGGAGGCATTCAAGGCCAGGCTGGATGTGGCTCTGGACAGCCTGGTCTGGTGGTTGGCGACCCTGCACATAGGCGAGGGGGGGTTGAAACGTGGATCGTTGATCACTGTGGTCCTTT
>NW_011127883.1:0-423 GCF_000146605.3 Meleagris gallopavo
ATTGCAGTGCTTAGCAGCCCTTTCTGTAGAGAAGTGTCTCCTGATATCCAGCCTAACCCTCCCCTGGCACAACTCGAGGCCGTTTTCCCTCGTCCTGTCACCTGTCACTGCCCGTAAGTCCAGACTTGAATGAAGCAATGTTTTTTGACAAACTTCATGATAACTTTTTTCTAATTCATATCTCATGGCGTACAGTGTCACACACAGCCAGGTGGGACAGTCAAACACAAGATGAGCAACAAGGCTTATCTCTGCTTAGCCTTTATTTCTCTCAGTTGTCACCTAAGAAATCCCTGATAAGCTTCAGCAGGAAGAGGGGATTGTTTCACAGGCAAGAGACTACGTGAGTTTCTGATCTCGGATCATAAGCAAAATTCAAAATCCTAAAAGCATCTCAGTATTAAAACCTTACATCATATCCAT
>NW_011127884.1:0-492 GCF_000146605.3 Meleagris gallopavo
ATCTCACCTAATTCTGCTCTTTTTTACTTGAAACCTATTACAGCTTGTCCTTTCATTACTTCTGATTAAGAATCCCTCCCCATCTTTCTTAGGAGCACTCTTCACATAATGGAATGCTGCTCTAAAGTCTCCCCAGAGTCTTCTCGCCACTAGGATAAACAACTACACATCTCTCATAGCAGAAGTTTTCCAGCTGTTTGACCACCTTCATGGCCCTTCTCTGGAGTCACGCCAGCAGGTCAGTGTCTTTCTTATGCTGGGGATGCACAGGTGAACACTGTATGCCCTGTGGAGTTCTAACAAGCAGAGGGGGAAATTCACATCCCTTGATCTCCTGCTTGCACTTCTTCAGATATTCTCTCGTAGTTACTGTGGGTGCACTCAATCCCTGTGTTCATGTCATTGAGATGCTGTTTAATAATAACATAGATAATGGGATCGAGTGCATCTTCAGCAAGTTTGCAGATGACACCAAGTTTAGTGGTGCAGTTG
>NW_011127885.1:0-660 GCF_000146605.3 Meleagris gallopavo
ATCTACCCCTGATGTCATCCAAAGTGACAATGGCTCCCATTTCTCGTGCAAGTATGTACAGGACTGGGCAAAACAAGAAGGAATCAAATGGATATTTCACATTTCACACTGTATACCAACACGTACATACATGTACACCAACAGCTAAACTGGAGAGGTGTGGAAGAAGTAGAGAATGGCAGCCTATCTCTCATGGATTCCACCTTTGAGATTTTTCAGCTTTGTCACTGTATTGCATGCTCTTCCTTCTCTCAACGTCATTACCACCTCCACAGAGGAAGCCCTCTAAAGTAGTATGTATGGAAAAATGTTGAAGTGATGTCTGTATGGGATGAGAAAATTGAAGGGAAGATGATTTGATGAGTAGTTCTAATCTGATATCTGATACCTAGAGCTTGAGATAACCTAGAGGTAGAGTAATAAACCAAGTTGTACAGAGGGGGAAAGCATGCGTTGGAGAAGCAATAGAGATGAATAAAACGAAAAATAAGGAAAATGACCAGGAAAATAAAAAGATTGTGATAAAAGTACAGCTGTCTGCTTAAATCTCGCACAACTGAGAATGCCCAAGTTACAGAGGTTTTCAAAGGCTTATAGCAAACAAATTTACAACCTCTCTCCCTGCATGGTCCTGATGCAAACATATTCCACTACAAAATC
>NW_011127886.1:0-641 GCF_000146605.3 Meleagris gallopavo
GCTCTTGGCCACGTTGCTTTTGAACCTGGCCAGACCAAACTCCTGGACTGCCCGTGAGACGCCAAAGAGGCTGGAGGAGACCACGGTGACACCAGCGACCCCACGTCACACCCATGCAGACCCCACATGTCCCCGACTGTCCCCAGCCCCCCTCCCTGTGCCCCTCCTCGTCACCTCTTCAATGACGGTGGCACCGCGCTGCGGTTGTGCCACCATGGCAGGGGGACGACGTGGGACAGTCATGGACAGGCAGGGTGACAGCGTCACCCGGCTCCAGGAGCTGCAGGACGCTGATGGGGCTCTCGAGGTAGACGGGTTGCTACGGCCCCAGGTTCCACTGGGGTCCCAGGGTTTGCACTTGGGCCGGAGGAAACCCAGGCATCCGTACAGACTGGAAGGAGCGGTCCTTGAGAGCAGCCCTGCGGAGAAGGACCTGGGGGTCCTGATGGATGAAAAGCTGAACGTGAGCCAGCAGTGTGCTCCTGCAGCTGGGAAAGCAAATGGGATCCTGGGCTGCATCAGCAGAGGGGTGGCCAGCAGGGACGGGGAGGTGACTGTCCCCCTCTGCTCTGCTCCTGTGAGGTCCCATCTGCAGCACTGCGTCCAGGTCTGGAGCCCCCAGTACAAGACAGACAGGGAGC
>NW_011127887.1:0-375 GCF_000146605.3 Meleagris gallopavo
TGTACCCCTAATGTGCCTTGGCACAATCAGTCATGGTGCCATTTATCTAGAGGGAAAAAAAAGAGAATGCCCAGTAGAGATTAAAAACTCACGTAGAGGAAATGCATGTTGTTCTAGGCTATACTTCATTCTGCTCAGGGAATATGTCTGACTGAGTTAAACCATGCTTTGTGCTACTGTGCACAGCAGAAGAGCCTGGAGAAGTGACCCCGTCCCCATATCGTGTTTCTCCCACTCCTACTTCCATTGCCATTAGTCATACCTTCAAGTCATTATTGAAGAGCTTCCCCACACTCTGGAAGCAACCGTTGGATAACTGATGCTTCTGCAGCCAGAGCACAGCATCTTGCACATGATTTTTGCTGATGTAAATGT
>NW_011127888.1:0-597 GCF_000146605.3 Meleagris gallopavo
AAGCCAACTTCATCAGTAAGTCACTGCCTATTGGGCAGCCCCCGGCCCAAAAGTAGGCATTGCAGAAGCGGGGATGCTGATCTCATGTTCTACAGGAGGGCACAGCTGGCCTGGTGCATCAGCTGGGGGCTCAGATAGAGCACAGCAGGAAATGCCTAGGGGATGGGGTATCTGTTTAATTTCCTCCCTTGCTAAAACGATCGTTTAAAATGACACTTAAAATGATCTAAATGGACTCTCGGCTCTTTAGCACCGAGTGATTGCCATGGTAGGGTGAGGTGGTGGAAAGGGCAGGGCTTGAAGCTGTGATGGCCCAGCAGCCCCCAAGGATGGGCAAGTCACATCTGCACTCTCCATCGGGTCTTCCTCATCGTTCACTGTCAGAAAATATTATTTACAAGCCAAACACAGAAGCTGGTTTGGTTGCACTCAGAGGAAAGGGAGATTTGTGGGTCTTCACGGAGGAGCAGAAGAGTGGCTCGGTCAGAAAGGCAAGGACTGTTTGCTGTGATTTCATGTGATACAGCCTTACTCCTGAAATTTGAGGGGGTTTGCATTGTGTTAATTGGAGCACAAAAGTACGTCTTCCAGTTTGTC
>NW_011127889.1:0-424 GCF_000146605.3 Meleagris gallopavo
AGCTGAGGCATTGGTCTCACCAGTGCAATTCTGCCCTATGAATCTTTGAGCCTTTAATCACAGCACTTCAAAGAATCCTTCATTAGAGAATGGTCACATCGTATGTCTGGAAACACAAAGGTAGCACTGTAGGAAACCAAAAAACCAGCCCACATAACGAGAAGGGATAGCTTGCAATCAAGGTTAACTAGTCAGAAAACTATGGCCTTTATCAGCTGTGCCTGTGGACCTACAGTGATGAAAACCAATATAAAAGGCAGCCCAGTTCCCATCTTTACCATTCATTTCTCTTGCCTTCTCCTTGTTGGGAACCAGGTAAGTGTGAAGCCCTCTCTTCTCCTCTTAAATGAATAGAAATGTTATCAGATAGTGGATCTCCATGCTATGAGAGACCATGGATGAGATAACATCTGCTCAGAGAGTG
>NW_011127890.1:0-1007 GCF_000146605.3 Meleagris gallopavo
ATGAGGGGGTTCACAGCTGGAGGCACCACTGAGTACAGAAATGACACCACCAGGTCCAGGGGTGGGGTGGAGACGGATGGGGGCTTCAGGTAGGCAACCATGCCAGTGCTGAGAAACAAGGAGACGACTGCCAGGTGAGGGAGGCATGTGGAGAAGGCTTTGTGCCGGCCTTGTGAAGAGGGCATCCTCAGCACGGCCCTGAAGATCTGCACATAGGACACAACAATGAATATAAAACAAGCAAAAAAGATTAAGGCACTAAATACGGTAAATCCAAATTCTCTAAGGTAAGAACCAGAGCAGGAGAGCTTAAGGATCTGAGCAGTTTCACAGAAGAACTGATCCACAGTATTGCCGTGGCAGAGAGGCAGTGAAAATGTGTTGGCAGTGTGCAGCAGGGAATAGAAAACCCCAGTGGACCAGGCAGCTGCTGCCATGGTGGCACAAGCTCTGCTGTCCATCAAGGTCCTGTAGTGCAGGGGCTTGCAGATGGCAGCATAGCGGTCATAGGACATGATGGTGAGAATGCAATACTCTGCTGAAAACAAAAGAAAAGAAAAAGACCTGTGCAGCACATGATGAGTAGGAAATGGTCCTGGTGTCCCAGAGGGCATTGGCCATGGCTTTGGGGAGAGTGGTGGAGATGCAGCCCAGGTCGAGGAGGGCGAGGTTGAGCAGGAAGAAGTACATGGGGCTGTGCAGGCGGTGGTGGCAGGCTACGGCTGTGCTGATGAGGCCGTTGCCCAGGAGGGCAGCCAGGTAGATGCCCAGCAAGAGCCAGAAGTGCAGGAGCTGCAGCTGCCGCGTGTCTGCCAACGCCAGCAGGAGGAACTCGCTGATGGAGCTGCTGTTGGGCATCTGCAGGTCCTGGGCATGGAGTCCTGTGCAGAGTGCAGAAGAAATGACGAGTCAAGACCAGTCACACAGACACTCTACCCACCATTATATAGAAGTTTTGTTGTGTGTGGAAATAGTTCATTTAACTCCATTATGGGAGTTTATTTAAT
>NW_011127891.1:0-480 GCF_000146605.3 Meleagris gallopavo
AAACCTCGTAGAATGTCTTGGGATGGAAGGGAATTTAAGAATCATCAAGCTCCAACCCCTGTGCCTGAGGCTGGGCTGCCAGCCTGCACATTTCATGCGGGACTAGACCAGGCGGCCCATGGCCCCGTACATCCTGGCCTTGGCCTCCTCCAGGGATGGGGGATGGGGAAAATCTGTTTTTGTATGTACTTGTTGGTAATGTTCTTCCCGTTTTGATGTGTCGAATGTGTTGTGCTCGGCCTGGTCCAACTGAGCCAAACCTGGAATGACCTGTTTTCTCCATTTTGTTGTGCAGCGCCAAAGAAACGCGGCAAGCTCATCACCTTCCTTCGTTCCTTGGTGAAGGCCCGCCCAAAGAAGCCGAAGGAGCGGGGAGGTGGAGAAAGAAGGGGGTGTTTGGCTGTGACCTGGGAGAGCATCTTCTCCGCTCTGGTCGCGATGGTAAGGACAGCCCATTGCTGAGATCTTCCTCTGCTGGGA
>NW_011127892.1:0-614 GCF_000146605.3 Meleagris gallopavo
GTTGGTGCAAACGCAGGAGTTTTGGTTTTTTTGATCATGGGGCAATTTACTTGGCACCTGGCATGATGGCTGCAAATGGAAGCAGCCTGTCTCCATGGGGAAAAAGGGTTCTAGCCAAGGAACTGGCGGGACTTATTGACAGGTGTTTAAACTAGGTGTGAAGGGGGAAGGGGACAAAATGACGACCGCTGGGACTGAGGGGGCAGTTCGAGGCTCCAAACAGAACTTGATGGGAGGAGACAGTGGAGTTCAAAGGCTTGGAGAGGGGTGGGGGGATGCTGCTTCTCTTAAGTGCCTGAATACTAATGCGCGTAGCATGGGAAATAAACAGGAAGAGCTGGAGTGCTGCGTGCGGTCGCGAGGTCATGATCTCATTGCGATCACGGAGACGCGGTGGGACAGCTCGCATGACTGGAATGTTGTCATGGAGGGCTATGTGCTTTTTAGGAAAGATCGGCTGGCTAGGCGGGGTGGTGGAGTTGCTCTTTATGTGAGAGAGCAGCTAGAATGTATTGAACTTCACTTGGGGGGAGAGTGATGTAGCAGTGGAGAGCTTACGGGTGAGAATCAAGGGGCAGGGCTGGTAAGGGTGACACTGTTGTGGGTGTGTACTA
>NW_011127893.1:0-861 GCF_000146605.3 Meleagris gallopavo
AGGAAGGATAGAAAGTGTGACGCGGGGAACTACCAGCATGTCAGTCTCACCTCTGTAGCTGGTCACGGATCATGGAGCAGATCATCCTGGAAGTGACTCTCAAGCACACATTCCAGTGCGTCACCACCCTGTGCGTGAAAAGCTGCCTCCTAAGACCAACCTAAACCTCCCCTGTCTCACTTTGAAAACCATTTCCCCTTGGCCTATCGCTATCCATCCTCCTAAACAGCCGTTGCCCCCTCCTGCTTATGCGCTCCCTTTCGAGTCTTGGAAGGCTGTCATGAGCTAATCTCCAGAGCTTTCTCTTCTCCCACAGAAACAATCCCAGTTCCCTCAACTATTTCTTTCTAAGAGAGGTGCTCCAGCCCTCTGATCATCTTTGTGGCCCTTCTCTGGACCTGCTCCAAAAGCTCCACATCATTCCTGTGCTGGAGCCCCAGGCCTGGACGCAGTGCTGCACATGGGGCCGCACCAGAGCCGAGTCGAGGGGGACAATCACCTCCCTCTCCCTGCTGGTCGCTCCTCTTTGAATGCAGCCCAGGATCTAGTTGGCCTTCTGGGCTGCAAGTGCACACTACTGGCTTATGTCCAGCTCTTTGTCCACCAGGATCCCCGAGTCCTCTGCAGGGCAGCTCCCAAGGGCTTCTACGCCCAGTTGGTACAAGCATCTGGGTTTCCCCTTCATCAGGGACATCAACAGTGGGGTTGAGTGCACCCTAAGGACACCAAGCTGTGGGGTGCAGTGACACAGCAGAGGGACGGGATGCCATCCACAGAGACCTCAACAGGCTGAGCAGTGGGCACAAATCCAAGTGCAGGGTCAGTAGCTGGGATGAGGGAACAGCCACCACCAAAACATGC
>NW_011127894.1:0-651 GCF_000146605.3 Meleagris gallopavo
GTCAGGGTATTGTGTCTGTGATGGGACGTGACGTGACGGGGTAGCACGTGGCAAGACGCCCTGCAGCCTGCCTGCATCCTGCTGCCGACGGCGAGCCCCTGGATGCCTGCCCACGGCACGACGACGACGACGAGTGTGCAGAGTGCGGGGACGGCGCAGAGCTCATCTGCTGCCATGGCTGTCCCAGGGCCGTCCACTGCCTGGCACCCCCGCTGCCTCGTGTCCCGAGGTGAGCCCCGCGTCGGGATGGGGCTCCGCCGTGCCTCATGGCCCCGCCGCCCCTCACAGCCGTGCTGGGGTTGTGCAGTGGGACGTGGCAATGCAGCTCGTGTGTGGCCGAGCTGGGCCAGCTGCGGGAGGCAGACACGGCTGCGGAGCAGCTCCCTGCGGTCCCAGACAAGGAGGAGCACGGTGCCCAGCCGGGAGGAAGCCACTGGAGCACCTGTGTCCGCTGTTTCTTCAAGATCTCCGCACCCCAACGCTGCCCCACGCGTGATGGAGACCCCCGGGTGAGTCCCCTCCGCCTGCCCCCACGTCACAGCCCAAGCCTCTCCATTCCTTCCTGCCGCTCGGAGCGCTCGCAAATACCTCGTTGGCTTGCAGAGGGCTGTGGCTTTGCGGCTCCTGCGTGAGCACCCCAGAAGCAGGCAG
>NW_011127895.1:0-373 GCF_000146605.3 Meleagris gallopavo
CAGGCTCCCATTTGCTAAATTGGCTGTGTGCTTTGGAGAGAGGTAATGAAAGGCGTCTATAAATCTTGTCAAACCAGACCAGCAGAGCTGCGCTTTCATTTGACTTTTAAATTGCAGATGCACTTCGTGGTCAGCACCACGGAACGACTGCAGGAGCTGCGTGTTTTTAAGCAGGGTGGCACTGCCCCACGTGAGAGGCACCGTGAGAATGGAACCTCTGTCTGTGCAGAACGATTGGGTCAGTGGGGACGAGGAAATAATTCCAGGAGGGAGAAGGCAGAGCGCTGCGGGGCGTGGGAGGCGACGCTTTAACCCCACTGGAGATGAGTGCCTGTGCTGCAGCGCCGTGCTGGGGAGGCAAAGCAACTGCTTT
>NW_011127896.1:0-537 GCF_000146605.3 Meleagris gallopavo
AGCGCTCGATGATGTTACTGGAGGCATACGGTCGTGAGGTGCAGGTCCGTCCTATGTTCCATCAGTCCCATGCAGACCATCACCGGGTGTTACACATGATCTGACAGTAACACTGGAACGTTTTGATGACATTTCATTCCTTCCGGTGATCCTGAAGGTTCAAAGACTCACGGGGAGAAATAGAGATGTTTCAGAGGTACCAAGAGGGGAAGGTCTGCCCTCCAGGGCAACATACAGGCCGTGTTTCTATCCTGGGTCAACACTTCCGCTTGTACAGGGGCACGTCCTGGCCGCCTGTACCACACTTTCTGGCTGGATGTTTGCGGCTGCATCATAATATCAGGCACCAAAGGGGGTGTCCTGATCTGCCATAGGGACACGATGGGAGTCCCTTTAGCAATGAAAATCGGAGTGTTGGCCACAACATCAGTAGGTCATGTACCTATTACTGGAGGGACTACTGAGCCTCCCATCTCCAACCATCTCCCCCAAGGTGCAAGTAGGCCACACCACCTGGATCCTACCTCCGCACCTTCC
>NW_011127897.1:0-377 GCF_000146605.3 Meleagris gallopavo
TGCATTAAAGCAGGACAGTTATCTTTGCCACTTGTTTACTGGAAATTTTTACATAGAGCTTACCAGTAATATCAATATTGAGATAATATTCAAGATATATCTGCAGTACCTTTATGAACTCCAGTATGCTTCTCTATCTTGCATGTCAGAGCACTGTAGCTCAAACTGGTGAGCTGTAACACTATTTGGGTTACAAATCTAAAACACAACACCATACGAGCTGCTATGAAGACAATTAACTTCATTCCAGCCAGTAATGATATAGGAAAATGTCAACAAAAAGAAAAAAAAGAAATACTCAAAATTTCAAGAGTCCAGCCTTAAGCATGGGGAACACATTGTGTTGTCTTCTCATGCTTTCCTTTGATATCTTTGTT
>NW_011127898.1:0-571 GCF_000146605.3 Meleagris gallopavo
AGACAGCCATGGGGTTCGCTCTGATCCTCACGACACAGCAGGAGAGCTGTGTGCTGTAGGTGTGTGTAACCTGTCCTCTAGGTGGAAAACAACCAAGTGCATCCAGCCATGTCCAGTCTTGTTAAGTCACTGTTACATCTACTACAGCATATCTATGCTCATCAAAAAATGCATTCCTGCTTCCACCTTAGGAGTGTATATTGTAGCTGTATCTATCTGTTGGAGGTTGGTGGAGTCTGCATGATAGCAACTAGGACACTAACTGTGATAAGATTCATGGAGTGAACGCCACTCCCAAATTCTTACGTGAACGGGCTCATGACACTGAGAGCCCATTATAACTGAGAAACAAGGGACCATCGGGAGCCATCGAAGGATGAGAGGGGGAAAAGGTATTATTTGCAAAATGCCAAGGTTGGAAGTTACATATGAAGCAAGGGAGAACGTAAATAAATGGAACAGGGAGCAGAAACTAAAGCAAATATACATATATATATATATTAAATAAGACTACAGAAATTAGATTTTGTCTTGGGTTTGTTCAGGCACTCAGAACTATGCCACACACTGT
>NW_011127899.1:0-516 GCF_000146605.3 Meleagris gallopavo
GTTCTCCATAGTTCAGGAGTGATACACTTGGGAAGGAGTTGTAGCATCTTGTCTGGACTTCAGTAGAATCCAAGATTAAAGATTCAAAGAGTAATAAATTCAGCTAGTGAAAGAATTGCTGATGCTGTCGGTGTGACTTCTGATTTTCAAGATTTTGATGTCTCTGCACCCAAGCCTTTTTATTTATTTATTTATTTATTTTTTACAACTCCTTCTTTAAATAGCCTTAGAAAAAATAATTACTTAATGCATTGCATAGAACACTTGTACATGAAATTAAGGACTTACCAAGTCGATTCATAACATCAGTTTTGGCTTTTTAGAATCTACATACATTGACTTTTTCCATGTAGTGAACAGAATCATATAAATCACTGGAGAGGAATTTTATATTTTGAATGGGTAGATGAAATGTTCAAAAAACATGTGATTCATGTGAAAACAAGGCTGTTATGAAGGCATAAACAGTTCCATAAAAGAAACTGATGCATCTCTTCAGCTAGCTGTCTTCTGGAG
>NW_011127900.1:0-504 GCF_000146605.3 Meleagris gallopavo
GTTCTCTTTATGTACAGGCACAGCCAGGTTCATACACCTCCCAGTGCAATTCTCACTCTGACTGGAAAGAAAAAGGAGGCTTGAAAAGCAGTCTGTGGAAAACAAACAAACAAAGCAAGAATTAGAAGCCAACAGCAGCGGTGCAGTGGTACCTGTAAGAATTGCTCCATCTTGAACAGCAGAGCAATCCAAGAAGTACGAGGGCATTCCAAACTAGACCACTTGGGACAGATTAACAACTGCAAGCAGTGGGTTCCAAAGTTCCAGACAGGAAATCAAAGCTGGAAAAACTCTGCACCTTTTCCTCTCTCAATCTTTAGTACACTGTGCATCACAAGGGAAGCAAGTCTTCACACACAGCTGGGAAGCTAAAGACAAGCCTGACAACCCGTGTCAGATCCTGAGACTGCACAAAAGTTTGACAGATGATGGATAATTCACAGAGCACATTGCTCTTTCCAAAAACTTACTAAAGAGAAGGACATCTCTGAAGTTGCTGTTTTA
>NW_011127901.1:0-1339 GCF_000146605.3 Meleagris gallopavo
TTTTTACTCACAGGTGCAACTTGCTACTGCTCCAGCCTGTCAAGTGGAGATGATGACTTTCCTCCAACTGGGGCAGGGAGGAAAGTAGCAAAGAAGTTTGTCTGCCAGCATGAAGTAGCAGGTCCGGAAGGTGGTAACAGGCGTGGCAGGCCAGTTAGCAAGATGTTAGAATCCTAGAATCCCCAAGGTCGGCAAAGACCTACGGGATCATCAGTCCAACCATCCACCTGTCAGCAACAGTTCTCACTAATCCATGTCCCTCAGCACAGCGTCTAAACCTTCCCTGAACACCTCCAGGGTGGGCAGTGACAGAGTACAAGAATTTTGGATGCCCACCATCTCCCACCACAGCCATTTCTCACCCCAGTCATTTCCCACCCCAACAATCTCACAGTACAGCCATTTCATTTCCCACTCCAAAAAGATCCCACCTCCCCAAGAATTCCCATTCCCACCCGCAATTCCCACTCCGGCCTTCCACCCCCCACCCATTTCCCACCCGCAATTCCCACCCCCCACCCATTTCCCACCCCCAACCAACATTCCCCAGCCCAAAGCGTTGACAGTCCGACACTTCTGCGGTCCATCTGCTTCAGAGACCTCATTGCCCCAGTCCAAGAGGCCGTTTGTGCACAGGCCACCTTTGGAGGGGTAGGGCTGGGGCCGGTGCTGGTGCCCCTGGAACACTGCCGCTGCACTGCGGGTCTCGTGGGGGCCAGCGAGGAGCCCAGGGCTACGGGGAGCCATATTCATCGCTGCGGCCACGTCTCCTGCTACACCCAGCGGTGCCCATCACAGCCAACAGCGGCCCGAGCGGGAGCGTGCCAGGAAAGCGGCCCGAGTCCTGGTGCTGGCCGCCGTGCTGACACAGGCAGCTTCGCCTAGCGCCGGCGTCTGTGGCCTGGAAGATGGCGGCGGCGCGGCAGCTTCCTCTTTGTGGCTGGGATGCTGCCGGCGTGCTGCCTGTGCCCGGTGGTGCTGCCTTTGGTGGTGGTGCAGGCGGGCGTGGGGCGGCTTGGGCGGCTCGGTGCCGTCCCCGTGGTGCTCGTCTGCCAGCCGGCAGGAGATGCATCCGGGTGGCAGTGCCAGGCGGGTGAGAATCACCCGGGGCTGCCTCCGCTGCGCCTCTGCCATCAGGTGTGCGGTGCTGGGCGATGGAGGTGCAGGGGCAGCCGTGGGGCTTGGCACGGGCAGCTCAGGGGATGCTGTCTGCTGCCCAGGTGAGTTGCTGAGGAGCCCAGGTTCAGCATCTGTCTCGTTGCTGAGCTCCCGGCTGGCCCTGGGGGAGTCAGGCAGCTCTGTGATGGAAGAAGCGGTGTCGGGGCTGCTGGAGACATCT
>NW_011127902.1:0-512 GCF_000146605.3 Meleagris gallopavo
TGCATGCTACAAAATCGTAAGGAAGGCTTAAGGGATAGATTTTAATCCATAGGATAGATGTAAAGAAAAATCCATAGAAACATTCTAGTTAACAAGCATGTTTTGTTTTTGGATTTTTATATATAACTTTGTTAAGCAGAAACTTTGAATGATTAGAGAATCCTTATCAACATGAAGTACTTCTAATAATTTTGACTGGTTCAGTGAGAGGAGGCCATTTCTGGCTGCATTAATTATAAAACCAAAGCCAGGTGTCTTTGCTGCATACCAAGGCAGGTAGAAATCCCATGTTGCCTGAAAAAGAATTGACCCTGATTCTGGCCTCCTGTTCTGGGCAGACGTGCTTGAAGTGCTTGGAGAGATGCTTCAAATGGCCTCAAATGCTTCAAATGCTTGTGAGCCAAGACTTTGAGCATATTTGATGGATATGATGAAGGTTTTAATACTGAGATGCTTTAGGATTTTGAATTTTTCTTATGATCCGAGATCAGAAACTCAGGTAGTCTCTTGCC
>NW_011127903.1:0-631 GCF_000146605.3 Meleagris gallopavo
AGGGAGGTGATTGTCCCCCTCTACTCTGCTCTTGTGAGGCCCCACCTGGAGTACTGCGTCCAGGTCTGGAGCCCCCAGTACAGGAAGGACAGGGAGCTGTTGGAGAGGGTCCAGAGGAGAGCCACGAAGATGATCAGGGGACTGGAGCACCTCCCCTACGAAGACAGGCTGAGGGAGCTGGGCTTGTTCAGCCTGGAGAAAAGAAGGCTGCTGGGTGACCTCATTGCAGCCTTTCAGTACCAAAAGGGAGTCTACAAACTGGAGGGGAACCAACTCTTGGGAAGGGTAGATAACTGCAGGACAAGGGGAAATGGTTTTAAGTTGAGGGAAGGAAGATTTAAGTTGGATGTCAGGGGGGAAATTCTTTAGAGAGTGAGTGGGGAGGTGCTGGAACAGGCTGCCCAGAGAGGTTGCGGATGCCCGCCCCTGGAGGTGTTCAAGGCCAGACTGGATGGGGCCCTGGGCAGCCTGGTCTAGTACTAAATGTGGAGGTTGGTGGCCCTGCATGAGGCAGGGGGGTTGGAGATTCGTGAATCCTTGAGGTGCCTTCAACCTGGCCATTCTGTGATTCTGTTGAGGCTCTGCCTTCCCTGCTCGCCCTGCCCTGCGCCAAGGGCCGTGCCACAGTCTG
>NW_011127904.1:0-578 GCF_000146605.3 Meleagris gallopavo
CCTGCTCATACTTAGGCAGAGATATGTTTGGAAGGAGCATGGAGGGGAGTATCTGTTGCATCCCTCTCAATGCTACAACAATACCATACAATCCCTGCTCAATGACATAGAAGTTGTCTCCATCATCCCCTTGATCAATCACATGTTCATGAGGTTTCCCCTTGCTCTCAAACATCACGGGCATCAAGGACTTGAGAAAGCTGCTCCTGATCTAGATTTCTGAAGAGCAGGATATCTTCACATGCCTCCTGCAGTCTGCATCGCTGTTCATCAGTTTTTGGATGAACTATCGTCTGTTCCGTGCCCTCTTCCTCTTCATCCGGCCTGAAAGCTTCAGCACAAACTGATACGCTTCTGTTGTATCGGTTAATGACAGGAGGCTCGGAGTCGGAGTCGGAGTCGGAGTCGGAGTCGCCGCGCTCGGGCTCCTCCTCGCCGTTGGACTCGGTCTGCATGGGCACCTCGTCGAAGCTGGCGGTCGCCTCCCGCTCGCGGGCGTCCTGCAGCCGGGTGAAATACTCGGCGGTGAGACAGCTGGGCCTCGCGCAGAGGCCCTGGCCTTCTTTGATGCTTGAGAA
>NW_011127905.1:0-424 GCF_000146605.3 Meleagris gallopavo
GATCCCCCAAACAAAGCACTCCCTGCCCGGCAGGGTGGCGGGAGCCATGGAGTCACAACAGTGACGCAGAGGATGGATGCCGGGTCATTTATTGGGCGTCCCAATAAGGAATCAACGATTTCCAGCCAAAACGAAGCAACTTTCTGACAACGGGTCTGCAACGTTACGGGTAGAGCCCTTTGGAACAGGACTTGTTTCCGCATCACCTGCTTGAAGATGGATTCGGGTGACGGCCACTAAAGGCAAACGAGTAAGATTGCATTGAGAGCAAAGAAAGAGAAAGCAGAGAGGGCTCAGCACTCCCAGCCGGGCCGGGCAGCAGGCTGCCGGTGCCAGCGTCACAATGGGCAGCGGCCAGCACCGGCCACGCTGTCATCGCGTCGCCGTGGCGACGTTGTGACACGGGCACCCCGGGGAGGGGGTA
>NW_011127906.1:0-744 GCF_000146605.3 Meleagris gallopavo
TGTGGGGACTTCCGCTCAGGAGGCTGAAATAACTGCCTTGACAAGAACCTGAAATATATGGACAGATGCTAAATGTGCTTTGGGGTGGTACCCACTCATGGCACCATCTGGAAAGAGCAAGGGTTGCTTACGCACAAGGACAACAAATTCAGCATGATGTAAATCTGCCAAAGAGCAGCATGGCTGTCATGCATTGTGAAGGACATCAGAAGAGTGACACTGAACAGGAAACTGGGAACACGATGGCGGATCGGGGACAAAACAGGCACCTGAAGGAAAAGAAATTGGTGAACTGGCTTTAATTCCAGACGGTAAACTTAAAATATCTGAATCTTAGCCAGAACCTATGAGATATTCTAAAGAGGATGGGAATCTAATGAATGATTTAGAAGGGAAGAGAGCAAGCTGACAGATGGGTGTATACCCAGACGTACACGTTGTTGTGCCCTTTAGTATTTCATAGAATCTGGTTCTAAGGGAACATAATAAAACATAATCCTAGTACCAGGAACAGGGTACAAGTGGGGTAGAGGCAAAGGGGGATGACAGTACCGCTTTCTGAAAACACTGAATGGAGCTTAGGGAGTAAGACAGTAACAGGACAATTGTTGTATGTACCTGATGCAGGGACTAATTTATTGGGGAGAGATCTTCTAATGAAATTGGGAATACAAATAACAACCCATCAGGAGGGAATGACAGTATCAATGAATGTGTTACCTGAGACAGATGAGAAGGATATAG
>NW_011127907.1:0-528 GCF_000146605.3 Meleagris gallopavo
GCGCTTCTCATCTCAGCGTTGTGGTAAGGCCGATCCACTATCAATTTCACATTCTCTCTCCTTATAAAATTCTGTTGATACCATATTTAGTAAATTACTTTGTTTTACCTCAGATTGTTGCCACTGTTTTCAATTATTTCGGGGTCCCTTATTTCTTTTTTCCTGGGGGCGCGGATCCGCGGATCCCTCCGCCCTTCTAGTCACGGAACCGGGCCGAACCAGCCCGTAAACCGTTGACATTCACCTTACATAAAATACTTCAGTGTATATCAAGAGGAGGATAAAATAAAATATATATTTAAAAAAAAAACAAGCTTCATGTAGACTTGAGATTTGGATGTTAAGTAGCAATGAACCTTGGAGTGTAGCCCTTGCTTCAAAGACTAGTAATTTATGCAGTTGAGTTTCATATAACCTGCATAATCATTCCCTAAAGCAGAGATTCATGCTCTGACTGAACTGGGACATGGAGCCATAGCATCCAAGTGGAGGCAAGGCTGAACGCTGCCATGCAGTGATTAAATTAAT
>NW_011127908.1:0-518 GCF_000146605.3 Meleagris gallopavo
CCTTGCAGTGTGTTCGATTACCACTTCTAATCTAATATCAACATCCACAAAAGAAATGTCAAAACAATCAAAATATTAACAAGTGAAGAGCTGGAAATACCTCAAAAGTACAGGAAAAAAGGAAAAAATCACTAACTAGACTTACACTCCTGATTACAGTATCTAAATAGAATACATCAAGACAGCAATTAAATAAAAAGACACCTCATGACAAGAAGAAATACAAAATAATGACACTAGAAAAACAAGACACAACAATAAATAACATGCAACAGCAAATAACATTTAATATTTGAAGATCACAAAAGGTTTGGTGAGAGAAGAGACATACAAATCATTACAAAACATAAAGGAAATTATAGGAAAAAAAGACATGAGAAGACTTCCACTTCCTTCACTTGTGCCACAAGTAGCACCTCAACCTGCACCCTCTATTGGGCCGGGAGGGGCCGCTCCCACCAGATGGCTAAAGTGGCCGGCTGCACCATGCAGCTTCCCCAGACCTGATTATGGGGGGG
>NW_011127909.1:0-594 GCF_000146605.3 Meleagris gallopavo
CCATAAGTGCTTCAAAGATGACACGATTCTGAGTCCGTTGTATTTCAACTGATAGTACATATTCATCAATTACCTGTGAGGCAATTAGCATATACCACAGATAGTGATTTATGAAGTTCCCAACCCTTTATTCCATGGCCTCTTTTACTGTCTAGTGTCCTTTTAGCAACATGACAGTCCAACCGACAGCCTTTTACTTCATCCAGTGGTCTTCCTCGCTTGCCCGCCAGATGAACTCTAGTTTTGTCCTTAATTCCCCATTTGTTTCGTCAAAAATATTCCCCTCTGATTTCTGAAACAGGAACCTCAGGTCTGCTCCTGGCTAATAGCTGGCAGCAGATGAAGGACATTTCCACACGTCTGTGCTGGTTCTGAAAGCAGTTTTATTCTGCAGGATGAGCACTGGCTGCAGCATTCGTACGTTCTGCCTGGGCGTGGAGCAGCGTAGGTTGGGTTAGCTGGCAATGAATGAGATTTTTCTGCTGAAGTCTGTGGCCTTCATCTGTAACCACAGAGCAGAAAGAGAATGAGCCCTTGCTGGGACAGGAATACCAAAACGTTTATAATGTCTTGTTCTAATGATGGTCCTTAAAA
>NW_011127910.1:0-468 GCF_000146605.3 Meleagris gallopavo
GCCGCGTGCTGCTGGGTTCTCGGAACGTAAGGAACGTGGATCCCAATTCCTGGAAACTACTGATCACGTATCAGTTCGGCCTCTCGCTGCAGCACTTCTTCCTGACGCTGTGCGAGTTAGGAGCAGCTCTCCCCCTTGCACCCGGAGTCGCAGCCCTGATTAAACACACCTGCTTTTATAACTGCTTTGTGGTCACAGAGTCTGATTCCACACATCAGCGTGCGCCGCTCCTCGGGGCAGTGTGTGCCAGGGGCCCTCCTCGGGAAACATTTCTTCCTCCTATGGAAACCACCGGGCGCCCGGGCCGGCACTCTCGAAATAACACGCGGTGCTGACAGACTCATTGCGGGCCGGGCGACGAATCCGCTGGTGGGACAGCGGTGCCGGTGCCCAGCGGGCCCATCTGTGTGCGTGGGGGAGAGAGAGGCAGCGGGCCTTTGGGGCCGGGTCGGGGGGGCGTGGTGGGGG
>NW_011127911.1:0-506 GCF_000146605.3 Meleagris gallopavo
TGGTGGTAGGTGGACGGTTGGACTGGATGATCTCGGAGATCTTTTCCAACCTTGCTAATTCTATGATTCTATGACAGGCATCTGCTGGGCGAGAGCTTTGGTGGGTGAGCATCAGCCTGCAGGAAAGCAGGCAGCTGTTGTCTGTGCAGACAGCCACATCCACGAGGATTGGAGGCACGCATTTTGTGCTGCAAGATGGTCTCCGAACTGTTGTTAACCATGCCCAGAATGCTTCCTTTTTGATTGGGGAGAGGTTTTAGCAAGGATTTTTTTAGATGAAAAATAGTTCATTGTGTATTTCCTTTTCATCAACCTTTCTTTCTACTTCTTGGAAAGTTTATCTTTGGATTTATAAATTAATATTTGTTAGTGAAGAGAATTGAAGAGAATACAGACGCACCCTGCAATTTTACCTGTACAAAGAGTCTTCTAAACATCTCTGCACGTGTTTCTTTTTGGCACTGAGATGAAGCTGTGTGGCATCTAGGCTTGGATGAATTTCAGTC
>NW_011127912.1:0-558 GCF_000146605.3 Meleagris gallopavo
GGAGTAGGAGAAAGAGGTGTGGGCCGGAGCCTCCCGCTGTGACTGTAAAGGGTGCATTGCTTGTGAATGGGGATGGGACGGGACATTGAAAGTGAGAATAGCCGTCATCTGCAGAGATCTCGGAAACCCGATATCCCAGTTTGAGCACTGGAAGCCTGGTGAGGGGAGGGGGTGAAACTGAAATATAATGTTAGTAATGTATGTGATGATGAAAGTCTAGAAAGTGAAAAGGGTTTGGGAAAACAAACAAACAAACAAACAAACAAACAAAAAACACACAGGCTGAGGAAGGCAAAGTTGAGTAAAGGTATAACAGGGATGTCCTTACCAAGAAGAAGAGGTAAGGGGAGCCTGGAAGGGCTCAGGGAGAGTTCCCCCCGCACTGGACCAAAAGCAGCTTGGGGAAGCAGGGTGATTTGTGGATTTTGAAGGCACTGGGAGAAACTGTCTTAATGGTATGTGGAAATGTTGGAAATATCCGAATAATTTTGCCAGGACGGTATCTCTGATAAAAGCAGATTTTATTCGCGATTGCAATGGCGGGCGTCCGCAAGCAGG
>NW_011127913.1:0-577 GCF_000146605.3 Meleagris gallopavo
TGACACCCAGGGCAACACATGGTGAGTGGCCAGAGTTGGAGCTGTCATCCCAAACCTAGCATCCATTCTACTTCCTGGATGTGACATATGTGCTCTGCCCACAGGCTGACAGCTTTTGTGGCCAGGTCCTTTGGGCAGGCCAGCTCTTACATTTACATCAGCAAAAATCATGTGCAAGATGCTGTGCTCTGGCTGCAGAAGCATCAGTTATCCAACGGTTGCTTCCAGAGTGTGGGGAAGCTCTTCAATAATGACTTGAAGGTATGACTAATGGCAATGGAAGTAGGAGTGGGAGAAACACGATATGGGGACGGGGTCACTTCTCCAGGCTCTTCTGCTGTGCACAGTAGCACAAAGCATGGTTTAACTCAGTCAGACATATTCCCTGAGCAGAATGAAGTATAGCCTAGAACAACATGCATTTCCTCTACATGAGTTTTTAATCTCTACTGGGCATTCTTCTTTTTTTTCCTCTAGATAAATGGCACCATGACTGATTGTGCCAAGGCACATTAGGGGTACAGGGAGATATATTTGTATTCTATAGTGCTTGTACAAAAACTCTGGCTGGATTGTC
>NW_011127914.1:0-961 GCF_000146605.3 Meleagris gallopavo
CACGTGCTGAGCATCGGGTGTGCTGGCGTGGGGGCACTGGGCAGGACTGGTGGCCCTGGGAGGCTGTCGACGGCCGCAGAAAGCGCTGGCTCGGTCCTGGGCTCCCCGGCTCAAGGCAGGCTCTGCTGTGCAACTGCTGCAGGGAAGCTGCTCTGGGGGGAGGCTGTACTGAGGTCACCTCCAGAGGTCCCTTCCGGCCCCTGTGCTGCTGTGACAGGCGGATGTGTGACGGGAGACAGCCAGCAGGTGGATGTCTGGTGGCTTTCCAGGGTGAAAGCACCGCTGCCCTGCGGTGCCACCGTGTTTGAGCATCATCAGCCACGTCCCTCCCTTTGTCTCCACTCACTGCAATGGGAGCTGAGTCGAGCACACCTGCAGAGATGGGGCACCCACGGTCTGTTGGGCAGCAGTGCCAGGGCCTCAGCTCCCTCTGTGAACAACTTCCCCCCGACTCTGAAGAGTCATAGGCATGTTAGAGGTTAGAGTTTCCTTTTTCCTGTACCATAGGGCTTTGCCTCCAGTTTTGGCTTTGTTTATATCACAGGAATCGGATAGCAAATTAAACTCAAGGCAGTGCACTGATGCACTGGGACAGCAGCAACATTCCTTGTGCTGCTTAGTTCCCAGAGATCACACCACATCCCGGACCAACCCAGGACAAATTACACTCTCCTGTGCAGATCCTACACAGCCTTTCCATAACCCCTAAGGACTCTCTTCCAAGAGTTTGGACCTCAAGCCCAGCCTCTTCCAAACGCTGAAAGAAAACAACGGCTGTTAAATTTCCTTTACATTTCTTGCATCTTACAGTACACATGGTTTAGAAAACACTAGCACAAGCCTAACATGGCATGGGCTTCCAAGCCTCAAATAGCAGAGGTAACTTCTCCCACTTAGGCAGGGAATTACCATGTTTTCCCATCTAGAAAAGACAAGAATGTTTGCATGGTAACAGAATGTT
>NW_011127915.1:0-486 GCF_000146605.3 Meleagris gallopavo
TGGTGCCAGGCTGCACGGGGATTTTGACCCCCAGTGGGAGGTCCAGCAGCCCGCTACCTCCTGCTCCAACTTTCTGTCCTCCGGGTCGGAGCTAGAAAGACAAAGACAAAGACTCTCTTGCGCACTCAGGCACTCCAGTCCCCTCTCCAGCCCCACCTCCATTGCCTTTGGCAGCTCCCTTCCCACTTCTTAGCCCAACTTTGGGATGTTCAGAGAGACGCGATTCCCTGCAAGCCTTCTCCTGCGCCAGCATGAGAAGATGCCCCTCAGCCTCCAGAGAGCATCTCCGGCCCCAGAGCAGTCCCACATAGCCCAGGCTGCTGCACTCAGCCCTCTCTGAGGACCCGGTGCTCACCTTTCCGCTCCTCCCCGCTATGCTCAGAATTGCATCTGGATTTCGGAATCCAGCAGTGCCACAGCGCTCCATGGCTCCTTGCAGGAACTCTCAGAGATCTGCGACCTTCCGCTGCCACCTCTCGCTCCAGC
>NW_011127916.1:0-515 GCF_000146605.3 Meleagris gallopavo
CAGTGGCCTCTGCAACTTGTTGTGTGGGGCTACCACACAGCGGCTTTCCATCTGCGGTGTTTCCCCACAATACAACACGATCCATCTGTGAATAGGGCGTATGTCTTCTCATTTTCTGGTAGTTCATTATATGGTGGGGCCTCTTTAGCACGTGATATCTCTTCTGCTGCCGGTGTTCCAAACTTTTTGCCTTCAGGCCAGTCCATGATCACCTCTAGGATTCCTGGACGGTTGAGATTCCCCATCCGCGCTCGCTGCGTAATCAGCGCAATCCACTTACTCCAAGTGGCATCAGTAGCATGATGGGTGGAGGGGACCCTTTCCCTTGAACATCCAGTTCAGCACTGGCAGTCGAGGTGCCAGAAGGAGCTGTGTTTCTGTACCGATTACTTCGGAAGCAGCCCGAACCCCCTCATACGCGGCTAAGATCTCCTTCTCAGTTGGAGTGTAGCACTCTTCAGACCCTCTGTATGCCCGACTCCAGAATCCCAGGGGTCGGCCTCGGGTCTCTCCTG
>NW_011127917.1:0-541 GCF_000146605.3 Meleagris gallopavo
TCATGCCAGAATCAACGCATAACATTTTGCTGTTATACCTCAGCAACTTTTACAGTAGGTTTCTTTTTAAATGTGCTTTCATTTTTCCTAGTTTCCTGCTCTTAGAATCTTGTCCAGTGAATCCCTTCTTTGGATTTTATGGACTTTTGATCATATTCCTTAGAAGACAATGCTTTCAGAATGTCACAGACATCTAGAACGCTGAAGAACTATCACTGTAGACAAGGTGTCTGACACAGACCAGTGTTCCGAATTAAGGAGAGCATCTGCCTTCTACTTTTAAAACCAAACTTCCTGCACATTCAAGTTACAAGGGAATGGCCTTATTTTTATACAGAAACAGATGTGTTCGAAGCCAGCAATGGGCTTGTTTCATCTCTG
Organism: Meleagris gallopavo; assembly: GCF_000146605.3. Lineage (NCBI taxonomy): Eukaryota > Metazoa > Chordata > Aves > Galliformes > Phasianidae > Meleagris > Meleagris gallopavo. The sequence goes on from NW_011127917.1 coordinate 382, forward strand.
TCCTATTATCACATTCATGCTTGCTTTTCCTTGCCCTTGCAGAACTTTAGAGAAACTCCTCTCGGTGCGTCATCAATGCCTGAGCCGAAACAACACAGAAATATCTTGAATATGATCTCGTGTGTTTGTTGCAGACAAGTACAGACTGCTACGTCTACCA
>NW_011127918.1:0-510 GCF_000146605.3 Meleagris gallopavo
GCTCCATCCTCACCTCAAACCTTGTGTTTAGTTTTGACTTCAACAACACAAAAAGGATGTGAAACTATTGAGTAGTTTCCAAAGGAGGACTACAAAGATGGTGTAGAGTCTGGAGGAACTCAGGTTGCATGGTTTGTTCTATCAAGTGGAGACTGAGGGGAGGCCGAGGTGCTCTTAATAGTGGCTTAATGTAGAGGTCTGGTGGTCTGAGACGAGTGACACGGAGTCCTGAAGTGGTGAGTTCAGAGTTGTAGAGGCCAGGACTGGGAAGCAAATGAAAGGGAAGTGAACAGAAGGACGTTGAGTGTCTTCACTAAAAGCCTAGGCGCGGGGAGTGGACCTGACTGTGGACAGCCTGCTGTTCCTGCCTGGGCTTGAGCGGGGCCGCTGTAGGGAAATCAAGAAATCAAGACAATACTGATGAAGGAAAGATTCTGTGACCATATTTGTTGTAAATAGGAGAAAATCTTGCCTGGGAGAAAAGGATCAAGTGTGCACTGACCGAGAGAT
>NW_011127918.1:1974-3221 GCF_000146605.3 Meleagris gallopavo
TAGGAGAGAAGTGAAAAGCAGCTCCAGCCCAAGCGGTCTTGAGGTTGTGGCTGATGGCCAGATGAATCTGAGTCAGCAGTGTGCCCTGGCAGCCAACAGGGTTGACAGTAGCCTGGGGTGCATTGAGCCCTGCACTGGAATTGAAACAGGGAAGGGCCTGTCCCACTCTGCTTTGTGCTGCTCCATCCTCACCTCAAACCTTGTATTTAGTTTTGTCTTCAACAACACAAAAAGGATGTGAAACTATTGAGTAGTTTCCAAAGGAGGACTACAAAGATGGTGTAGAGTCTGGAGGAACTCAGGTTGCATGGTTTGTTCTATCAAGTGGAGACTGAGGGGAGGCCGAGGTGCTCTTAATAGTGGCTTAATGTAGAGGTCTGGTGGTCTGAGACGAGTGATACGGAGTCCTGAAGTGGTGAGTTCAGAGTTGTAGAGGCCAAGACTGGGAAGCAAATGAAAGGGAAGTGAACAGAAGGATGTTCAGTGTCTTCACTAAAAGCCTGGGCGCAGGGAGTGGACCTGACTGTGGACAGCCTGCCGTTCCTGCCTGGGCTTGAGCGGGGCCGCTGTAGTGAAATCAAGAAATCAAGACGATACTGATGAAGGAAAGATTCTGTGACCATATTTGTTGTAAAAAGGAGAAAATCTTGCCTGGGAGGAAAAGGAATCAAGTGTGCACTGACAGAGAGATGTTGTATGAGAGAGCACAGGCAGAAGAGCCTCAAAGTGGCCAAGAGTGCATCAGTGTAGGAGTATATATAACTTATAATGTGATGAAGGCCATCTGCTAGGCACCAAAGCTCTTGTGTGTGGCAAGAGGAGGTCTGGGGCCCTCTTGTAGCAGACATGACGGTTTGCAGTGCCGTGTCTTTGTAATGGGTGAAGTGGAAGGGACATTATGCGAAGGAATGAAGAGGAGGAATCTGAGGCTGGCATGCATGAGATCTTTATTGAGAGAAACACATGAAAAGGAAGGATCCACTTGGTGATCGCCAAGTGGAAAGAGCACTGTATGAGAGGAATGCCATCTGCTAGCCAGCAATGCTCTTGTAAGAGACACGGTACTGAGAGGAGGTCGTGGGGCCCGTTTGGACCCAACACGTTCATTTCTAGAGCCATATCTTTGTATTGGTTGAAGTGGTAAGAGCTTTAAGCAACGGAATGAAGAGGAGGAATCTGAGGCTGGCATGCATGAGATCTTTATTCGAGGAAAAGACACGGAAAGGAAGGATCCACTTGGTGATGGC
>NW_011127919.1:0-605 GCF_000146605.3 Meleagris gallopavo
TGCATTCCTGTGTTCCATAACATAAATCCCACCTTGTTCCATTTTCTCTGAGTGCTGCGGTTTTAAAATGCATCTCTGAGCTTAAAGCTCAACTAACTTGTAAGCAGAAACTCTCATAATACACGACACTTCCTTTTGTTTTCTTCATTCTGATCTGAGAATATTCTAGCAGTGCATCTGAAACAACTACTGTCTGATTGCTGAGGAAAAGCAACTAATTAATTTGGTTTTGTAACAGGTGTCATGCTGTGGATTTAGATCTCAACCTAGCTCATGTGGATAGCAGCCAAAAGAAGAGAAAGCCCAAACTACTTGGAGGTCTTGAAAGAGGCCTAGATGAAGTGATTACAGTGCTTCCACCAGGCAAAAAGAAGCAATTCAGCAGACGTGGGCCAAGAAAACTTAAGGTATGTTTGCTAGAGCAATATTTGATGGGAGTGATAGCTCTTGGAAACATTCAGTACTATTAGGAATGGCCTTGTGAAAAATTCTGTGATCTGAGCTGCCTGCACTCCAGAAAATTGCACTTGCTCCTTCTGTTCTATTAATATAAGGGCCCTGTTGCTGACCATGCTTTTTGTATGCCATCTCACCCAACTGGAGGA
>NW_011127920.1:0-637 GCF_000146605.3 Meleagris gallopavo
CATCTTTCTGTTGCCTTCTTAATTCTTCTAAAAGTTGTTCATTGGGGCAGTAACATTTACACAGTCAGCTAAAGGAAAGAAGATAGTGTCTCACTACAAAAACTGAAATGGTACAGGGCTTTAGAATGGATGACTTTTCACATGCCTCTTACAGCTGTGAAAAAAATAGTTGTAACACACCTGAAATGGACAAATGAGTAAGTCTAAGATGGGTACAATTAGGAAACACAATCCTTGAAAGAAAAGTACTACTTAGATTTGTTTTAAGTCAAAGCTTGCATAGACTCTCCCAAACCAGCACCCCAAGATGTTTTTCTTCCAATAAAGAAAAAAAAAAACAAACCTCTGAAAGAGACCTTTCATTTGCATAGTCATATAGCAAAGTACGATAATAGCCTCACCTCCTGCTCAGAAAGCCCATCAATGATTTCAGAAATTTCATGCTCGCTTCTAGCAATAGTTGCTGAAAGTCCAGCCCCTCTTTGACCAACTCTAGAATTAGGAATAAAGAGCAGTAGAATTTGTGCTCAATGCCATGAAACACAGTGAACAATGCACTTAATTACAGAACAAAATAATGTTTACTTTGTACAGTAAGACACACTAATATGAATTACATATAAAATAACCATTAAGC
>NW_011127921.1:0-574 GCF_000146605.3 Meleagris gallopavo
CATCCCTCTGCTCTGCGCTGGTCAGGCCTCAGCTGCAGTGCTGCGTCCAGATGTGGAGTCCTCAGTGCAGGGAGACATGGAGCTGTGCGAGTGCATCCAGAGTACAGCCACAAACACGAACCCAAGGATGGAACCCCTCTCCTGTAAGCAAGGAGAGCTGGGCTGTTCGGCCTCCTGGAGAAGTGAAGGCTCCAATGTAACCTGGTAACAGCCTTTCAATACCTAAAGGAAAGAACAAGGGAAAATGGAGGTGAAATCTAAGGACAATGTCTTGTACAGTGAGGGTGCTGAGGCAGTGGCACAGGTTGCCAGAGACATGGTGGATGTGCTGGCCCTTTCAAGGTGAGCCTGGCTCAGACTCTGAGCAACTTGATCTAGCTGTGGATGGTCAGCATTGGGAAGTCGGATCACATCGCAAACCTACCTGCATACAAGCAGCGCACCAACATGGGGTGCATGATGTTCATTACCTGCTGGACACATCTCACACCACTGACTGGAGGAGCCCAGGCAATCCTTCAACTCCATCAGGCTGCAAAATGAAATCAGAAGAGACGCAGAACGTAATTTAAAA
>NW_011127922.1:0-552 GCF_000146605.3 Meleagris gallopavo
TTCTGCTGTTACACTTCCTCTACTGGAAATCCCTGAGTAGCAGAGATGTCAGCAACTGGGAGCTGGAATCACAGAATCACTGAACGGCTTGGGTTGGAGGAGACCTCCAAGCCCACCCAGCCCCAAGCACTGCCGTGGGCAGGGCTGCCCCCCACCAGCTCAGGCTGCCCACTACCCTATCTAACGTGGCCTGAGCGCCTCCAGGGATGGGGCACCACAGCTTCTCTGCGATCAGACGCTTCTGACACAGCCCTGTTTACCCTTATGACCCTGGATAACTACCTTAGCAGCCTCACGTACCACTTGTGACAGCACGGTTCCAGCCAAGAACAGGGGGCAGAAACAGCCTCGAGGCGTGCATTGTCTCCACGTGGCAACACCTCAGCACAAGCTGCAGAAGCAGAAAAGGCAATCAAGAGCTGAGGAAGAGGGAAGGTGCAAAGTGAACGACACCAGAAAGGTAACCAGCTTGGGGAGATGAACAATGGTGAAATGAGTGTACTGGTGGCCAGAAGAGCATCACTGCTGCACTGCAGGAAGGCATGGGGCCAG
>NW_011127923.1:0-451 GCF_000146605.3 Meleagris gallopavo
GTGTGAATGTGGAAATAACCACCTCCTGGGACCACCAAAAGTGGCATCAGTACGATGCAGGACGTGGCAAAGACATGCGAGTCAACCTGATGGGGCTAACAGAAGGAGGGCCTCAGAGCTGGGGCACTGCTGCAGCCATCTCCCAAGAGGCCCAGGGAAGAGGTCAAGGGAAGACGTTGCCTTGTGCTTACCGAGAACTTGTCGTACAGCTGGTGGGTGAGCAGAGGGTTCGGGAGCTCCCTGAAGTACATCTTGCAGAGGGGGCTCACGCTGTGAATGTCACGGACGGGTCAGCTCAGGAATCTGCTCAGAGTCAAATTCACACCTGGAGAGGAGGACACAAAATGGTTGAGAAAGAGGAAAGCAAGTAAAAGCCACCCACCTGCAGTCCAGCTGTGTCAGTCGCAGCACTCTTACCGGAGGCGCTGGACGTTGGACGCGACGCCGGACA
>NW_011127924.1:0-463 GCF_000146605.3 Meleagris gallopavo
TTGATAAGGCAAGAAAAGCAGTTGTGATAAATTCTAAAGGTTAAGACTTTCACTCTATTGTAAAAATCAATAGGAAGGTGAGAGGAGTATGATAATACTTCTGTATCCAGTAGAGAATGACAGTATACATGCCAGATGAGAACTTGTATCAGTTGTTTTATTTAAGGATAAAACAGAACATTACTTCAGCAGTGGTCTCTTACATCTCTCAGATTGAAATGAATGACACATTTTATATTCACTCCAATGACTACAGAGAAGCTTCAAGAAAAATAAGGGAAAAAAGAAAATAAAGAAAAAAAATAACATAAGTTTTGTAATACTCTGAATTAAGTTTGTTACAATGTGCTGCCGCAGACTGAATGCAGTTCGCTGTTCAGTCTCAGATCACGATTAAGTTCAGTGTGGTCTAATTGCTACAGCTCTTTTTAGGAAATTTCTCCATATAGTAACAAATTAAATT
>NW_011127925.1:0-485 GCF_000146605.3 Meleagris gallopavo
CGAGATTCGTTTCATTTTCCGTCCTCTTACAGGGGCAACTGACATCAATTGTGGTGCTTCCTGTAGTTGATCAGGTTGGTCAGTTCCAATGCTCTCATCCTCCAGTTCAGCTTGGAGCCTGTCTCGTTCGATGATGAGAGTATCTAGCTCAGATTGGAGGGTGTCTTGTTGAGATTGAAGACTGTTGAGTTTGGATTGCAGGGAATCTCTCTCAATTCGGAGGGCATCTCTCTCAGATTGGAGGCTGTTTCTCTCGACCAGGAGACTCTCTCGCTCATTTTGCACTGTTTCCCTGAGACTCTCCTTTTCAATTTCACAAACTCTCTCCTCTCCAGGATAGTATTGAATAAGGCCCGGTAAGCATTAGCCAGGCCCCAAATAATTTGGGCCTCCTCAGATCTTCCTGAGCCGCGACATTCCTGTCTCAAATATCTGTTTAAATTTCAGGGTCTTTCAGGTGTTCTGGAGTAAAGTTCCATGACACC
>NW_011127926.1:0-734 GCF_000146605.3 Meleagris gallopavo
AAAGACTGAAGAAGAGGCATCTTCTAGTGCCAGACAAACCACATGTTAAACTGTTGGGTCAAATACTTGAAAAATATCCATTAACAGTCATTATTGAGAACAGTGGGCATTGCATACTGAGACTGAGAAAAGAGTAATTTACTCTGTCAGTCAACTAAATCTATATCTTTACATTTATTCAAATAATGTAAAACACGAGAAATCTTACCTTGACCTGTTTTTTTCTATAATAGCTCTCATAAGACTATAAACCTGAAATTACTCCTGGGAGTGAGTTTGGAGTTAAATATGAAAACAAAACATTTCTTCAATGCTCTGACCTAGTCTATATTCCTGTTAACCAGATTTACTCTATGGCCCACATGGTGGTGACAGCAAAAATAATGAAACTGAGGAATAGAACAAGTATTTTTTTCAGGAGTTTTGTTCTGACCACATATCTTGCAGGTGTCAACAATTATTCTTCATTAAGAGCTGGAATAAAAATTTGCATAAAGTAGCCAGGTGTTAAGAGTTTCAAGCCTCTGAGAGTTTTAACCCTCTTACGTGTGTGTTTCTCATGTTCCTTTACTTATCCACGCTAGTAGAGACTGCAGGACCTCCTGAAGGCTGAGGTGACAGGCATATCAGAGACCATTTTCATTTCATTTTCATATGTATCACACTATTCAGTCTTGCCCTGTGTAAACAACAGTGCATCATCCCTGCGGAGAACTGAATGCCATTTCAGACTT
>NW_011127927.1:0-457 GCF_000146605.3 Meleagris gallopavo
AATATTATAATGTTGCTTTATTTGGGAGAACTAATCAGTGTTTTCAAGAGTATTCATTGATTAACAATAAATTTCTAAGTTTTTAAAAATTGTATACAAATTATTTATCCTAAGTACCAGTTTTATAATGGCTTTGATGATATTTTAAAATGTCTTTGGCATTTTGAACTAGTTCAGTTTTCAGTGCATGTTTAGGGTTTTTCCCGTAAGGTCTGTATTGCGTGTCAATAATGGACATGAGAGGTATGTCAACACATTTCTGATTCAATTACTACGTAGCTTGATTCAGAAGTAATGCCTCCTATTTATTTTGGAAATTTATTATGGAAATTCAAAGGATGCAAATAGCAAAATAACCTTTTCTTTCATAGAAGAAACTATTAGTTAAATATGTATCAAAATATACTAAATGTTTTTGATGATTGTTTTGTTTTTTTTCCTTTCCTTTCTTTAGGTT
>NW_011127928.1:0-511 GCF_000146605.3 Meleagris gallopavo
CTGGGAGATCCCCAGGGGCTCCAAAAACTTTGATCTGGGGCCTGGGGGGGTCTCCACAATGCAGATTTGTGTTTCCTCATGGTCAGGATCTGGGGCCGCACGTAAGTGTAGAGTAAGCTGTATGAGGTGGAGGGTCCAATTGGAGGATGAGGTGTGCAAGGGGCAGGTTGGCATTTAGGATCCCTCACCTTGAGGTTTCCCTTACCTGAAACTGCCCGGGGGCCTCGGGGATGTTTGTGTCAGCCCCTGTGTGAAAACAGGAGGGGAACAGGGTTGGGGTTACGGAGGATGAAAGGGAAGTGATACTTGTAGGGTATGTGGGGCCATACAGGGAATGGCAGGGGAGTCAGGTGACACTTGAATGAATTTCTAGGGGGATCAGTAATGGATGGACACCAGTGCACAGGATGACGGGGGTAAGCTATAGGAGCTGGAAGGGGAAGTAGAGGTATGTGGGGGGATTTATAGGTGATGGAATGGGAGCTAGGGGACACTTGGGGGAATCAACAGG
>NW_011127929.1:0-482 GCF_000146605.3 Meleagris gallopavo
GTAGGAAGCCCTCCAGCCTGGAGACGAGCTCTCTCAGAACGGACTTTCTGCACCGCTTTCGCGTAGATCTGTGCATTGGGCTCAGCACCTCTCTCTGGCAAGAAAGGAGAAGCAAGAAGATATAACAAGAGTGCAGTACTACTTCCAGTCTGCAGAATGGGCCACAACGCTAGCGCATCTCAGCTGGAGTGTTCACGGTCACGGATCTGAGGATCGTGGGTGAACTGTGGGTTTGTATTTCAAATCAGCACACGGAAGGTAACTGTAAATCCCAGGGATTAAGACCCCAAGCAACACGCAGTGAGAACAGTCCCGGGAAGAACAGACAGAAAGCCTCGTTAGAAAGACAGTGCACCTAACCCAGATGCCTGTTGTGTGCCTGTACCTCTCTTGGGTGTCATGTCATGGTCTGTAGCTCCCTCCTGCCTTTCTGCAAGGCTGCGCTTCAGAGGAAGGCCACTGGCATCAGGCTTCTGACAGAA
>NW_011127930.1:0-645 GCF_000146605.3 Meleagris gallopavo
AGGCAGCTTTTCACGCACAGGGTGGTGACGCACTGGAATATGTGCTTGAGAGTCACTTCCAGGATGATCTGCTCCATGATCCGTGACCAGCCCAGAGGTGAGACTGACATGCTGGTAGTTCCCCGCGTCACACTTTCTATCTTTCCTAAGAGGTGTGCTGTCACCTTTTTTCTCCTCAGCAGGGACTTGACCTGACTGCCTCGACTTCTGAAATACCATGGAGAGTGGCTCGGTGACTGCAGCGGTGAATTCCCTCGGAACTCTGGGACTCATCTCGTCAGGACCCAAAGACTCCTGGCTGTTTGGGTCCTCAGGTGGTCCAGAACCTGATCTGCCATGGCAGTGTGGGATGGGAAGGGGTGTGTGGGACTGAGGAAGCAATGGCAGTCCCCACCTCACCAAAGCAAAGCAAGATGAGGGCTGTGCATAATGAGCAGTTCTCAGACAAGATGGAAGCAAAAATGGTGTTGGGTAGCTGAGCCTTCTCTGGTGGTAAGCAACATCGTGCACAGAGTGCAGCCATGTGCTCCGAGCAAGGAGCACAGGTTTGTGCAAGAGGCCCGGATGCACGGGCAGTGCCTTCATGACTGTATTGTGTCCAACAGGTGGCAGCAGAGCTGCGGTGCTCCCAAGTGCCGTAACAAC
>NW_011127931.1:0-333 GCF_000146605.3 Meleagris gallopavo
AGCCAGGGTGTAAAGAAAGCTGGGAGGCCAAAAAGAGGCTCCAGAGTGCCTTGATGTGCAGGGCCTTTGGGAGTTCCCTTTGCTTCGCTGGAATCAGGGAAGCATTGCAGCCCGAGGATTTTCACGTGTTCCCGGAGGCCAACCAAACGAAAGACAACGTTTTGTGGCCGTGTCAGACCTCTTGTGAACCTGCCAGCAGGGCACGAGACACAGCAGTGAGCGCATTGTTCCTCCAGGTGTGGAAGATGAGGGACGTGCCACAGAAGGTCCGGTGTTACTGAAGTACTGCCTGGCACTACTGGCTGCAGCTCTCGTGGTTTCCATGCTGGCAGC
>NW_011127932.1:0-423 GCF_000146605.3 Meleagris gallopavo
TTCACACACATTGAAACCAAGGGGAATTAGTCATTCAAATACCTTTTGATTTGCTAAGCTGTGATGTGTTTTCTTAAAGTCTCTGTTTCTGGAGTGAAGATACTTTACCAGACTCACCAAGGGAAAAATCTGCCTTCAGAGTTGTAGGAAAAATACTGAATATGTAACACTCATTTGTAATTAAAAACAATGAACAAACAAAAAACCACCACAAAAATAAAATAAAACGAACAAACAAAAAAAAACCACATCAGAATCATTATACTAAAAGCAAACAAAAAGGGACCAATTTCTGACTTACAGTTGTCCTATTTAGTGTATTCATTTGTGACTTCAGAATAGAATGCAAGTACTGTACATTTCCAATGCCTTCATCATAGTGCAGTACGTACTGCTTGTAAATGATCCGTCCTTCTGAGTGTG
>NW_011127933.1:0-506 GCF_000146605.3 Meleagris gallopavo
ACAGAACAGAACATCCCAACTAACTTGGGAAAGGAGACTTCTTGCAAAGCTGGCAGAGCTCTTCCAATGGGCAACCCCCAGCCTCTTGATAGGCGCAGGCAGAAAAGCAGGAGTTTCCTCTTACCAACATCTTCTGCTGTCAGCCGCCTCCTTTTCCGTAACACCGGCTTGACAGCTTCTACCGATCCTGGAGGGAAGGAGACGGCTCGTCGCTTCCTGGCAGGCCGTTCCGCTGCCGGTGCCACGTGCGCAGCGGGGATTGGCGGTCCTGCCTTCTTCACTCCCCTCCCTGGCTGCTGGGATGGAGATTTGCTGGGAGCGGTGCGATTCTCCCGAGCTCTGGGCTGCTGCTGCGGCTGCCCCTGCGCGGCGCTGCACGGGACGCTGTGCATCCCCCCTTTGAGCCGCTTGGCAGCTGGGATGCAGTTGCTGTCCGTCGGTCGCCTGGAATTCTAGATGGAAAGTAAAGGCATCGGCAACATGAGGTTATCAAGCCAGAAACGGGC
>NW_011127934.1:0-553 GCF_000146605.3 Meleagris gallopavo
CCTCAGCTTTGCTTTGGTGAGGTGGGGACTGCCATTGCTTCCTCAGTCCCACACACCCCTTCCCATCCCACACTGCCATGGCAGATCAGGTTCTGGACCACCTGAGGACCCAAACATCCAGGAGTCTTTGGGTCCTGACGAGATGAGTCCCAGAGTTCCGAGGAAATTCACCGCTGCAGTCACCGAGCCACTCTCCATGGTATTTCAGAAGTCGAGGCAGTCAGGTCAAGTCCCTGCTGAGGGGAAAAAGGTGACAGCACACCTCTTAGGAAGGATACAAAGTGTGACGCGGGGAACTACCAGCATGTCAGTCTCACCTCTGTGCTGGTCACGGATCATGGAGCAGATCATCCTGGAAGTGACTCTCAAGCACACATTCCAGTGCGTCACCACCCTGTGCGTGAAAAGCTGCCTCCTAAGAACCAACCTAAACCTCCCCTGTCTCACTTGAAAACCATTTCCCCTTGTCCTATCGCTACCCACCCTCCTAAACAGTCGTTGCTCCCTCCTGCTTATGCGCTCCCTTCGAGTCTTGGAAGGCTGTCATGAGCTA
>NW_011127935.1:0-741 GCF_000146605.3 Meleagris gallopavo
ATACCCATTGTATCTTTTGCCATGCACCACCCTTGAAGACCCATCAATGAGCAAAAGCTCTCCCTCACCAAGAGGGGTATCTTGCAGGTCAGGTCTTACCTTTGTCTGATACTCAATTAAATCCAGACAATTATGCTCTATATTTTCCTCTTTTTCTTCCCCTTTCCACAAGAAGGTGGCTGGATTTAGGCAAGATTTAGTAACAAATACTAAATCATTTTTCTCCATTAATATTATTTCATACTTCAGAATTCTAGAGTCAGTTAACCACCTCCCAGCTTTCTGAGTTAAAATGGTCTTCACCTGATGTGGGGTCGTAACCACTAGTTGTCTCCCAAAGGTCAGTTTTCTGCTCTCCTCTACCAGGAGGGCAGTTGCTGCTACAGCTTGGATACACTCTGGCCATCCCCGAGACACTGGATCCAGCAGCTTAGATAGGTAGGCCACCGGTTGGCGTTTATTTCCCCATTCCTGAGTTAGCACTCCCAAGGCTGCCCCTTTATCTACAGTGACAAAGAGTTGGAAGGGTTTATTTAAAGGCGGGAAGAGCTAAGACTGGAGCAGTAATTAAGCTTTGTTTTAGCTCTTTTATTAATTCTTTTTCCTCAACAGTCCACTCAAGGATGTTGGGCTCTCCATCTAATAATTTAAGATATAATCCTCTGGTTTTCTGAGCATATGACTCTATCCAGAGTCTACAATATCCTACTACTCCTAGGAATTTCCTCAATTCCCTCTTTG
>NW_011127936.1:0-429 GCF_000146605.3 Meleagris gallopavo
GCTTCACGCCCCAGCTGCAGCCGGCCATCGGGGTCTGCGTCTATGAAGAATGGAGCACCCACGATGGCAATGTCATCTACCAGCTGCTCGTGCCTGTGAGGCCTCCTCCCGGGCACACCTTCCATGTGGAGCTGGACGACGCAGAGGAGACAGCCACGAGCAGGTCCTGTCTGCGCGTGCAGCTGGAGTGCACCTGCACGAGGGAGCGGCTGCTGGGGGACATGCTCTGCTTTCTGCACCACGATCAGGAGGAGCTGAGGGAAAACAGGGGCCCAGCTTGCTTGACACCTTCTGCACGGGCTCCTATCTGCACGTGGAGAAAAGCGCGCTCTGGCTCCAGGACCAGGTGAAAGCAGCCTGGAGGCATCTGCCTCAGTCGCGTGACTGCCGCCTGGAGCTGCTGCCCTCCCACCGCTCATGCAAGATCCG
>NW_011127937.1:0-601 GCF_000146605.3 Meleagris gallopavo
AAATAATGATTCTTCAAAAAGATGATTTACCTTTCTTGAAACCTTTTCCTTATACTCAGTGATATCTTTCTTTGGCACAGATCTGACATTGCTTCCACTCTTGTCTTGCACTCACACATTAAACAAGTGCTCCACACTAGATTTACATTTACAGCACCTTTTTTTGCCCCCCCCCCGAGAATAGTAGGAAGGAAAATGTTCACCAGTTCTCAGGCAATAGAGTGCTGAAACTTCAATTTCTGGGTCCAATTGTTTAGTCTTCTTCAAGTACTGGAGTATGAAGATGTTTGGCGCAAACTGAACCATGTTCTGTTCACCACAGCCAAAAGGCATCTTAAGCAGCTGATCTAAATTTTGAAGTGCTGGGCCCATGATATCCCCTAAAATTTGAGGTGGAGGGTAAGGAGAAAGAAAAGTATTCAGCGATATAAAATGAAAGGACTCCTGCCTTCTCTAAGCTCTACTGGAATCCTGAAAAAGAGGTCCTCGTGAAACTGATGTGTGTAATATCACAATTAGATTTCTTCCTGCCCTTCCTGAATAAGTCCAGAATAGCAAAGAAAGAATGTATAATTCTGGGAAGAGGCAGGGAATGCAAAAC
>NW_011127938.1:0-486 GCF_000146605.3 Meleagris gallopavo
TGAAGGTGGGTCAGATCTTTTACCCACCCCTGAATCGGCAGAGTGGTCTTGACTATAACTTCAGCCGTTTGAGTTATTGGCTCTATTGCCTGCAATGCCGAATAAGACAGCCAATAACTGTCTTTCAATCCTACTGTATCTTTCTTCTGCTCCATGCCAGATCTGAGCCCAGAAACCAATGGGGGTCCAAACAGAACTCTGGCGTTGCCACAGGCCCCCAACCAAAGCCATCTTGAGTGACGCAAACATCCAACTCGGCTGGGAGGGTAGGATCAAATACACCCAATGCCTGGGCTTGTTGAACTGCCAGTTTTACTGTTGGAAAGTGTCCTGTTCTGTTTTCCCCCAATCCCAAAGCTGCCCCTTTCTTGTGAGTCTGTACAGTGGCCTTAGCAGCTGCGCTAGGTGAGCTAATAAAAGAACGACCAATAACCCAATACACCTAGAAACTCTTGCAGCTGCTTCGATGTTGTAGGGACTGGGAAC
>NW_011127939.1:0-456 GCF_000146605.3 Meleagris gallopavo
CCCTTTCATCGATGCTTTTTTTCCTGGATCAACATTTCCTTCCCATTCATTTTCAAATCTCACTTATCTTCAGATTCATCTGGGATGTTTGGCTTAAGCCCCTCTGAGACGATGCTCGAGCAGCACCTGATGGTGCTCTGAGCTTTGAGCCCACCCTGACCTCACCCCATGCAGAACAGAGCACATCAGTGTGCCCCCCGAGCTCCAAACGATGCCAAAATTGCCACTGTTTTGATGACAGACAGCTCATTCTGAGAACGCCCAATAACTTGACAGTGAAAGTCCCAGCAGTGCCCACTCTGTATATTTGCATATTACTCAGTGACACCAATCCAAGATGCAATTCGCTGGGATCTTTCTCCACGCTTTAAGTCTGGCAGCAGCAGGAAAAAGGGATTTATTCTCCCTTTTTAGCCCTTTTTCCCGCTTCAGAGCCCTAAATTCCCCTCAATCCAT
>NW_011127940.1:0-482 GCF_000146605.3 Meleagris gallopavo
ACAAAGCCTGGAATGGCACCGTTGCCCTCTGAAGTGCAGCAGGGCTGAGCTCAGCAGGCTGAGGGCAGCACTGACCTGTAGTGAGGAGCGGGCAGCTGCTGGATGACGTCCTGCATTCTGACCAGCCGCTCCTCATCTGTAGCGGCACAAACAGCACCCTGGAATAGTGCAGAAAGACACAAATCAGGCTAGAAACCTGCCGCAGGGTCAGGAACCATGGCGACAGTGTACTGTTGGGCAGCACCGAGGCACATTTGATGCCTTCCAAGAGGCCTGTGGGGAATTGCGGCACGCAGCTGGTGCCACCAAGGCCAAGGAGTAAAAGCACCGGGCTGGTTTACAGCCTGGTTGGGCAGCTCAGCTCCTCGCAGTGGGCATTCATCTCCGAGTACACTTTGCTATTGATCCCATTCCCGTTCTATAAACAGTTGGGAATAGCAAAAAAAAAAAACACCGACAGGAATTCTCACAAGCATAGTGAA
>NW_011127941.1:0-502 GCF_000146605.3 Meleagris gallopavo
AAATCGCACCGTTTTGGGGTATAATTATGGGATAGGAAGAGGGAAATGGGAACGGAGTGGAAGGGGAGAGTTGAAAGCGTCGGGAAATGGATCAAAAAGGTGGAAAGGAACCCAAAAAATGTGTCTTAAATTTGGGATGGGAAACTTGGGTGGGTTTTAAGACCCCTAAATTTGGGTGGAAATGGGGTTCCGAACTGACCCAGAAGCCCCAACCCCATAAAATTGATTCCAAATCCCCCGAAACGACCCCAAAATGATCCAGCAGGGTCTCCAAAAGGACTCCAAGGACCCCCCTGCGTCATCATAACCCCTCCCAAAGACCCCTAAAGACCCCAAAAAGGCCCCCAAAATGACCCTAAAAGTTCCCCAAGTCATCCGAAAGGACCCCAAGCTCCACCCAATTACCCCAAAAATGACCCTAAAGACCCCAAAAGGGCACAGAAAAGACCCCCAAATCGCCCTTAAGACCCCCTGAAAGCCCCCACAAGGACCCCTAAGCCCC
>NW_011127942.1:0-544 GCF_000146605.3 Meleagris gallopavo
TCGTATGTAAAAAGGGAACAAAGAAAAACTGCCTAACAACAAACCACATTTCAAAGGCTAAATCTGGAAGTGCAATAAATAAAATGCATTAATTAGACAATTCACTGAATTGTTAGGCTCGTGAATCTTACTTTCTTGGTTTTGTCCCCTTAAGTCTTGCAAATGTAAGAAGACAGTGTATTCAGCCCCTCATATCTAGAGCACCTGGAGAATGAAGTACACTGCCTAGGTCTGACAGGTGTGATAACTCAGAACAATGATTTCATGCTTCTGAACAGCCTTAGTGAAGACCTAAGTGCTAGTAAAAATATCCCCAGGAAGCACAGGGTGCTGGGATCATCAGTTAAGATGAAGAACAAAACCCCTTAGAACAGATACACTAAATAATTGTGATTGCATACGGAGGTAAACAACTGAAAAGAAATCAAAACTGCCTGTAAGGAATTTTAACCAAGTGCACAGGATATCTAGAATATGGAATGGAATCAATTTGTGGTGCATTAACGTGTCTGAGCTCATACAGACTCAGCAGAACCCTGCTCAC
>NW_011127943.1:0-687 GCF_000146605.3 Meleagris gallopavo
AACCCCTCACCCAACGCCGCACCTGGATTGGCTGTGGGTGATAAAGGGGGCGGGTCTACATCCTGCGCTGGGACACGCCTCCTGCCTGAAGCCACGCCCCCTCGGATCCAAGCCACGCCCCTTCCTCTGTCTCCCCATCGGTGTCCAATAAATCCTTTGGCTCTGCCTCCTTGTCGTGACGTCATTGAGATCAGCCCCATAACCTGCCCCGTAACCTCACATCCCGCCCCATAACCCCACATCCTGTCCCTGTCTTTTACTCACCCTCTACTTCGAGTTTACTCCAACTTTATTTCGGATTTTACTCACTCGTTACTTTGGGTTTCCTCACGCTTTACTCCGTGTTTACGTCTCTCTGGCTGCCATCACACTTTGCTCCATCTGTGCCCACTCCTTACTCACGGCTTTACTTGCAGTTTCCTTTGGGTTTCACTCTCGCTTTACTCCAATTTTACTCACACTGGGTTTACTCTTACTTTTCTCCTACTTTAATCACAGTTTACAGTGCTGGGTTTGCACACACTTTACTCCAGTCTTTTCCAACCTGAGCGATTCTGCGATGCTCTGATTCTACACGGATATATTTGTCGTCATAACTATTGCACATTTCTTTTTCTCTTCTCTTTAGAGAAGATCCAGAGTTCAACCCACGTGCTGTACTCCGTTTTTTCCCTAGTTCTCGTCTCC
>NW_011127944.1:0-617 GCF_000146605.3 Meleagris gallopavo
TGTCGCTCGGTTGGAACTGGAAGGGCTGTGGTTTGTGAAACACAGAGTTCTCCTGTAAAAACTGCTGTAGATTGTAATCTCGCACCACCTGGAACATAAGAAATGCCATTTAGGGAGCTGGCTTCCCAAACCAAAGCACAAGTTGCAAACACCGAGAGAGTAAAACAGATGTTTCCAGCACAGATCACATTTGCAGCAGAACCTCGAATGCAACAAAAAGAAAGGTAGATAACAGCAGGACAGGGGAATGGTTGGAAGGTGAGGGAGGGCAGATGGAGGTTGGATGTGAGGGGGAAGTTCTTTACTCAGAGAGTGGTGAGGTGCTGGAACAGCTGCCCAGAGAGGCTGTGGATCCCCGTCCATCCCTGGAGGTGTTCAAGGCCAGGTTGGATGGGGCCCTGGGCAGCCTGGGCTGCTGTGAGATGTGGAGGTTGGTGGCCCTGCCTGTGGTGGGGGTTGGAGCTTCGTGATCCTTGAGCTCCCTTCCAAGCCTGGCCATTCTATGATACTATGATTCTGTGTGAAATGCACAGCCTGGTTCTGAGCCACAGAAGTGACCCACAGGACACACACTGGAAGAGAGCAACCGAACTGATACCTGCTGTTAATCAAGAAAA
>NW_011127945.1:0-892 GCF_000146605.3 Meleagris gallopavo
GAGAAACTGGTTCTAGGAACTAGAGCCCAAGGCCTTGGCGGCCTGATACATAATATTTTACAAGGAGATTATATGTATATTGCAGATCTCTTTCAGATTTGCCCCTGGAACCAAGGTGGGTAGGTCTGTTCCAGGTGCTGCTAATGCCCCACACAACAGTAAAAATTAAAGAACAAACTTTGTGGATACATCATACTAGAGTTAAGAAGGTCCCTCGAACACAATGGGAACTGAAGTCAGCTGGATCCTTAAAATTGTAAATCCAAGGACAGTAATACGGGCTCTTATAATTGTTAGAAATGCTCATTTAGTTACGTGCAGCATTTGATGTAAATGCTTCTGCATCTCTTGTAAAAAAAAAAAAAAATCAATCATTGCAAAGTATACTTATATCAGTAATTGTTTGGTATGTGAGCAAGCTAAGGATTTAAACTTTTCACTTCTTGTTGTCCCTGATAATTTAAGGTGAGAAATCAAACTGTTGCAGGATTTGAGTGACCGTCCTCGTGGGTGATGATCAATAAGAATGTAGATTGGATTAACTACATCTGTTATAATCAATGGAAATTTACAAATTATACAATGAGTGCAATAAAGGGGATTGCAGAACAGTTAGATGCCACAAGTAGGATGGCCTGGGAAAATAGGATCTCCAAAGATATGATGCAAGCTGAAGAAAGGGGTGTATGTGTAATGCTGGGTACTTTTTGTTGCACCTTCATCCCAATAACACAGCTCCGGATGACAAAATAACTAAGGCATTGCAAGGGCTACCACCCTTGCTAATAAATTGTCAGAAAAATCAGGAATAGATACTTGCATCACTGGATGGTTGGAGTCCTGGTTTGGTGAATGGAAAGGAGTGATTGTATCCACATGTACTTCTTTGATA
>NW_011127946.1:0-412 GCF_000146605.3 Meleagris gallopavo
GTGGCCGAGAATGGCATCCTGGCTTGTATCAGAAGCAGTGCAGCCAGTAGAGCAGGGAAGTGATCGTCCCTCTGTACTCAGCCCTGGTGAGACTGCACTTGAATATTGTGTTCGGTTTTGGGCCCCTCGCTGCAGGAAAGACATCAAGTCATAAAATCATAGGATGGTTTGGACTGGAAGGGACTTTATGACCACCCAGTTCCAACCCCCTCTAGCCCAGGTTTCTCACAGCCCCATCCAGCCTGGCCTTGGGTGCTTCCAGGGAGCGGGCATCCACAACCTCTATGGGCAACCTGTGCCAGTGCATTGCCACCCTGACAGGAAAGAATTTCTTCCTAATATCTACTCTCTGTCAGTTTAAAGCTGTTTCCCCTCATCCTGTCACTACCTGCCCTTATAAAACGTCCCACCC
>NW_011127947.1:0-736 GCF_000146605.3 Meleagris gallopavo
TTTAGATTGTTTTCTTAATGTTGGTAAGCGTTCCAGAGCCTTCTTGGGTTCTCTGAACGCCTGAATGAAGATGAGGTGAAGTCGTTGCAGTTCCTTGTGAAGTGATAAACGAGCTGTGGCCAGCTATGCTTGTTGGTGCTCAAGAATGCCACCTCAGCAAGCAGAGACTTTGACAACCCTGCTAGGAGAACAGAGAGAAGAAGGGATGGATGGAGATCAGACTCCTGGGCTGGCAATCAGTCTCCGCTGAGCATGTCCTGAGAAAGAGAAGTGTAGTAGTGAACACAGATATCTGGGGAGATTGGCTTGCTACCTTTATTACAGTGCAACTAATGAAGGCGGCAAAGTGCCTCTGGCTACAAAACTTGCACCATGCTTGCTAGGCCCCAAGTGCTCTGTCTGCACAGATCATTTCCCACTGAAAATCATGCCTGCTTTTGGATTGGACCTTAAGTGTAGCCCCAGGTTTAAGGAGTGACAACCCCTGTATTGGCAGGAGTTGTAGGAAAGGTGAACCATAGATTTTAGAGCTGGTCTGAAGAAAATGCCTCTCCAGTCCAGAAGTGTCAGGTACTGATTTTTCTCTTCCTTGTTCTCCGAAGGCCCGACCTGCATCTGGGATGCTGGGCAGAGTCTGTGGCCCAGGCAGAGGACTCCAGTTCCACTTCAGCTCCTCCTGAAGTAACACCTGATACACAGCAGCTGTGCTCCAGCGGGGCAGGGAAAGCGCCCTTTG
>NW_011127948.1:0-485 GCF_000146605.3 Meleagris gallopavo
TCTTGAGAGCCTCCAGTCACCCCGGAAATATGGATTGATTCTGTCCCTTCATGACTCGAGGGCATCAGAGTGCACTGTGCACCAGTATCCACCAGTGCCTTATATTTCAGTGGTTCTGACGTGCCAGGCCATCGAATCCACACAGTCCAATATACTCGATTATCCCTTTCCCCCCCTGGCTGAAGGCAGGGCCTCTCTATTCATTACCTGTGATAAGTGGAGCAACTGCACTGGTGATTGATCCGCTTTGTAATTCTTTCACCCGTGCTCGTAGTACAGGAGTAGCTTGGTCGTGCCATTTTCTCATGTCTTCTCCATGGTCACGTAGGTAACGCCACAAGGCAATTCGCGATGTATTGTTCCTCACTGGAGCCGGAAAGCGTTTGCTTTTAATAGCTGAGATTTTTGATGGTGCCCATGAGTAGGGAGGTTCATCGTCGTTAGTTAGGATTCGCATTAGTTTGATCAGCTCCTTCAGTAGACTC
>NW_011127949.1:0-731 GCF_000146605.3 Meleagris gallopavo
AACTGGAAGGAAAAAAACAACAACAATGAAGACTGATAATGCTCTGTGTTACCTCACATAGTAGTTATAACCTCATATGCTGTTTTATCCCCTCACAATTACTTGACCCTGCGCAAATGTTTTCAGTATATTGATATCACAATGAAAAACAAGTCGATGGAAGCGTGGCTTTACCAACACGCCTCTCTCAGAAGCCCTGTTTATTAGCATGCCACTGTCAAATTTAGTGTTAACATACATTAAGCTAGGAAGAGAGACATTATCATGTCTATATCTGTTAGTCATTGGAATTATGGAAAAACAATTAGATACATGTTGCATCACCTGGATTGAATATCCCCCCCGTGATTTACCTCTAGTCTACTGGCTTTCTGATTCTCCGGGAGATTAGCAAAAACAAACCAAATAAAATAAGACTTCTCAGCTGTGCTTTGGTTTCCAAATTACATTCAACACCTAGCATGTCTATCTCCTGTTACTGCAGGTCTGTATTTGTGCTGTTTATTTTCACGTCACATCACCAAAACCTTTTCTCCTTAAGCTTGTTCCTTAAGTGCTAAGGTGACGTCTCAGTTAGACGGAGAGCCAGCTCCAGGCACAAGAGATGTACCAGCAGAACCAGGAGTTACTAGGGTAGCAAAGTACATGATCCACACCTCCTTTATGCCAAAGAGCAGAAACTTTGGAGAGCACTGAATTCAGGGCCTGCAGCACGCACCCAAATGCTGAAC
>NW_011127950.1:0-302 GCF_000146605.3 Meleagris gallopavo
GGCTCTTTAAACCCGGGTTACACAATGCACTGTCTGTACGCCCAGGACTTTTTTTTTTTTCACCCCTCCCTCTCCCCCTATTCTTCTTTTTTTTCCCCTCCATGTGATATGCCAGGGGCTCTTTTCTATTCTTTAGTGATGAACTGCCCCAACAGCCATGGCAGGTTCAGAATGTTAAAGAACCGCCGCTCGCCCGAGCTGACAAAAAGGATCCTGTGTTACCAGAGCTTAAAAGGACACCACAGGCACTATCCACGGCCCCACTTTAGGATAATGTCTTTTTTTTTTAGTCTTCAACGTTC
>NW_011127951.1:0-468 GCF_000146605.3 Meleagris gallopavo
CCTTCTTGTCCACAAGGGCCCAGTGCTGGCTCACGGTCATCCTGCTGAGCACCAGGACCCCCAGGTCCCTTTCCCCTGCTCTCCTCTCCAACAGCTCAGTCCCAACCTACGCTGGTACCTGGGGTTGTTTTTTGTCCAGATGCAGGACTCTACGCTTACCCATCTTACATCGCATTAAATTCCTCCCTGCCCAACTCTCCAGCCTGTCTAGATCTAGCTTCCAGGAGGATCTGTTGCCTGATTTTTCCTGGCACAGAGGTGAGACTGACAGGTCGGCAGTTCTCTGGGTCCTCCTTTTTACCCTTTTGAAGTCTGGGTACGATGTTACCTTTTTTCCAGTCTCCAAGGACTTTACTTGATTGCCACAACTTTTCAAATATCATCAAGGGTGGCTTGGAGACTATCAGCCAATTCCATGAGGACTGGGATGCATCTCATTGGGATCCATAGACTTGTGGATGTATAAAA
>NW_011127952.1:0-487 GCF_000146605.3 Meleagris gallopavo
TTGCTTAGAAGATGCAGTTAAATTTGCTGAAGCCTAAGGACACAGACTGCTGGACTTTCACCCAGCTGCAAGTAAGGAAGGCCACACAGCTTACTCTAACTGCAAGATAAGGAAGAAAGACAGACTAAATTGAGACTCTGCAAGCATTGGCAGATCTTACAGGCCTGAAGATTGGAGAAAACAGCCCACCAAGAGACAACAAAAGGAACCAATCCAGAGCAGGAAGATCTCCAACCTCCATACTACTATTAGTCTACATGGCCGAGTGAGAGGTTGGCAACATGCACCAAAAGGGCATTTCTCTGTGCAAGGTCCTTCCTCAAGAGCAATCACCTCGATTTGTCTGTGTAAGCTCTGTATGGCTTTATTTTTCTGGTGGGATCAACCACCACCCTAAGAAGCCTGTGTCAGCAGCTGGCCGCACTAACAATAAAGAAATGTTTTCCACTGTCTGGTCTGAACCTCCCTGATGCAGCTCTGTGCCATT
>NW_011127953.1:0-577 GCF_000146605.3 Meleagris gallopavo
ACAGCTCCTTCTGGCACCTCGACTGCCAGTGCTGAACTGGATGTTCAAGGGAAAGGGTCCCTCCACCCATCATGCTACTGATGCCACTTGGAGTAAGTGGATTGCGCTGATTACGCAGCGAGCGCGGATGGGGAATCTCAACCGTCCAGGAATCCTAGAGGTGATCATGGACTGGCCTGAAGGCAAAAAGTTTGGAACACCGCCAGCAGAAGAGATATCACGTGCTAAAGAGGCCCCACCATATAATGAACTACCCGAAAATGAGAAGACATATGCCCTATTCACAGATGGATCGTGTTGTATTGTGGGGAAACACCGCAGATGGAAAGCCGCTGTGTGGAGCCCCACACGACAAGTTGCAGAGGCCACTGAAGGAAAAGGAGAATCGAGCCAATTTGCAGAGGTAAAGGCTGTCCAACTGGCCTTGGATGTTGCTGAACGGAGAGGTGGCCAATGCTTTATGTTTACACTGACTCGTGGATGGTGGCAAATGACTCTATGGGGTGGTTACAGCAGTGGGAGCAAAAACAACTGGCAAAGAAAGGGTAAACCTATTTGGGCTGCTGACCTGTGGAAA
>NW_011127954.1:0-500 GCF_000146605.3 Meleagris gallopavo
CAAGGACTCACCTCTGCACGTGCAGCAGCAGCTCTCAGAGAAGCCACCTTCATTTCCGCTCTCCTCTCTTTCTGTCTTTTCTTCTTGCTGTAAAGCAAGAAAAGGATAAACTCATTTTGTCAACAGCAAAATTGCAGAAACATGGGTACCACAGAAGCAGATAGCAGCAAAAAGACAGAGGAAATTTGGCTAGGAGGCCTCTCAAGGAATATTTCCAGTGGGTCATACAGAAGCCCAGTATGTAGTTAATGGGAAAAGATGGGGCTACATATTCTGGCATGTCCTTGCCTTTGGACTTTGTAGCCTTCAACTCTTTTTGCCTCTACACAGAAGGAAAACACAAAGCAAACCGTAAGCAAACTCAATGTGATTGATAAGGGAAGCAGCTCACCAGGGCAGCTACCACAGCATCTCCTTTTCTCTTAACTTTGAGGTCCGTAACTGCTTACGTGGTGCTGGGGCAGGCCCAGGGTGTGCTGCTGGAGTTAGCACACCATCTC
>NW_011127955.1:0-1183 GCF_000146605.3 Meleagris gallopavo
GCACACACAGCTGTGATGCAGTCACACTTGTGTGTGTGAATTCTGGGCTTGATTAAATCCAAACAAATCTCTATGCCATGATGAGCAAAGCGTGCTATCAACCAAACGAGGTCAGAATATTCTTTCTCACCCTCCGCTTCCCTTTCCTGCACTTGAAGCAGCAACCTGCTGATCATCGGGGGCTCAGTTTGCCATCAGAGATTGTCAGTGGTCATCTGAAGGCTTTGTTGGCTGTCAGAGGGCTCCACTGATCACCAGAGATCTTCACTGACTGTCAGAGGGCTTCATGAATCAACAGAGGGTGTCATGGGTCATCGGAGAGGAGATTTGAGGTGCCTAAGGGAGGGGATTTGGGGACTCCATGTTGGGTGGTGACGGAGGGGAACTGGGAGTGAAGGAGGAGGGCTGAAGCAGATCCAAGTGAGGGGCAATTGGCTGCGATAAGGGAGGGGGTAACAGGAGAGTGACCTGGAGACATGGTGTGTGCGGAGGGGGAACAGAGGGTGAAGGGTTTGGCAGGAAGTGGAAGGAGGAATTGGGAGCGAGCAGAGGGAGGGTATTGGGGCTGCTTGGCAGCATGGGGAGCTCCGTCCTTGAGGGTTTTGGAGGAGGCAGCACAGAGGAGATGGAGAGATCCACGGGTGCAGGACGTGGGGCGCGGGGCATGGAGCTGGGGACCCCTCCCAGCACTTCGGGGCGGCCTGTGCCAGGCAGGGACAGACGTCAGCGGTTCCTGCTGAGCGTGGGGACAAGGACACAGACACACAGAGGGTGGCTTTGCTGAGGTCTTTCTTGATCCCTGGAGGATGTCAGTGACCATCAGGGTCTTTGTTCTTCTTCAGAGGACCCCGTTGGTCAGCAGAGGATGTCAGAAGGTGTCTCTGACCATGGAGAAGCCTCGTCCCTGCAGGGTTTGTGCCGCAGGACTTTGGGCAGGAGGAGGGCTGTCAGCAGCCCAGGGCGGGATGTGGGTCCCCTGGGGGCAGCAGCCACAGCCCCTGTCCCATCTCCACAGTGACCCTGGGCCATCCGTAGGACAGCTCGAGACCCTCCTCCTCTGCACAGCCCCTCAGAGCACGAGGGAAGGTCTGGGGGTGGCAGTGGTCCCCCTGCAAAGGGGTAGGGGGATGGTGCCCTCCATGCCCTCCATCCCCAGGCCCTGACGCCCAGTGCTCAGGGCTCC
>NW_011127956.1:0-537 GCF_000146605.3 Meleagris gallopavo
GCCCTATTGAAACTCATGCCGTTAACCTTGGCCCATCGATCCAGTCTATCCAGGTCCCTCTGCAGTGCCCTTCTCCCCTCTGGCAGATCAACACTCCCAACTGACATTAGACCAAAGGAGGCAAAGCAAAGTATAAAAATACCACAAAAGGGAATGAAAAACAGTGATAAAATCTGAAATGTATACTAAGACACAAACACAAAGACACTCACAAGAAACAACCTCTAACTTTCCCTTGCTTTTCCCAGAACTTAAAGCAGCAATATGTGTGTGCATGTGGGCTTTTCACCCGTGACACGCTTCACTTGTGGTGTGAAAAAGTGAGAGAAGTGGGGAAAAAAAAAGAAAAATCTCTGCCACTGATGCTAGTTTTAAAAGTTCCCAGACTCAAAATGTTTGGATGTAAGCCTGCCTATAGTAAGAAGGTACAGATGGACAATCACTCAAAGACACTTTCCTGCAAAATTTGGAATGATGTATTTACGTGCATTCTCTTTCTCTCTTACAATTACTTATAGTAAAACAATACTTCATTTA
>NW_011127957.1:0-440 GCF_000146605.3 Meleagris gallopavo
TTCCATTGCTGCCACAGTGCCTGGCAGTTTCCTCTGCTGAACTCCATGCCACTGCTGATTGCCTAACGCTCTGATCTATCCAGATTCTTCCCTAAGGCCTCTCATCCCTCCAGGGAGCCTCCAGCACTTCCCACTTACATATCAGCAGCTATGGAAAAGAAACCTGCACAGGATGCACGCCTCTCCTGCATCCAAGTCAGTGGGAGCCCCATTCACTAGGACTCCTTGAGCTCTGCCACTGAGCCACTCCCTAGAGCCTGCACCTGTCCATCTCACCTTTGGATGACTTGTCTGGAAGGATGCCACGAGGGACAGCATCAAAGGCCTCCCTGAAATCTAGAAAGATTACATCCTCTGCCTTCATACACTAAGTGGGTGGCCTTCTCGTAGAGCCACAGTTGATGACCAAGGCTGGCTGCACACATCTCTCTTACAGATGG
>NW_011127958.1:0-462 GCF_000146605.3 Meleagris gallopavo
AAAACAATCACAGAGTCCTAATGAAAGATCCAGTACCACCCAGAGCTTACCTCGTGTCTCGACTGCAAGCAGAACCACAGTTGACAGAAACCTCATAGGCATAAAGGGACTTGTAAAGAAGAGTGCTGATGTTGGTTCGCTCTTTGCACCGCGGCTGGCAGAACTGTGCACATCTCCATTCCTCCTGATGCCTGTGCAAATATCTTCAGCCAGTCCCGACATCGTTTCTGCCACTGCTGGGTCCTGTATCAAACAGGTGCACGCTGAGTGTAAGCATGCAAGCACACCAAGCTCCCATCTGCTCTGCTCCCCTGAGGATTACGTGTGAAACAGCAAACGGTTCGGTCGTGTCTCACAACAGAATCTGCACAGAGGACACTGCCTGCGTTACAAAGGCAACTGAACGCCATCAGCACAGGGCCTTATCAACACTGACTGCACAGAGAGACTGGGGAGAGAGGG
>NW_011127959.1:0-595 GCF_000146605.3 Meleagris gallopavo
CTGGGTGGCTTGAAACCTATGCAGTACCCCACGCTACCGCCCGAAATAACCATACTAGGTCTTGAGACACAAGTCCTGTGGCGACATGGTACCCCACGAAAGAATTGAGTCAGATAATGGGACTCATTTTAAAAATTACTCTTGTAGGTACCTGGGCTAAAGGTCATGGTATTCAGTGGATTTACCATATTCCCTACCATGCACCGGCCTCAGGTAAGATTGAACGATACAATGGGTTGTTAAAAACTATGCTGAAAGCAATGGGAGGCGGTACATTTAAGCACTGGGAGAAGCATTTGGCAGAAGCCACCTGGTTAGTCAATACCAGAGGATCTATCAATCGTGGTGGTCCAACCCAGTCCAGCTCCCTACATACCGTAGAGGGAGATAAAGTCCCTGTTGTACATGTAAAGAATATGTTGGGAAAGGCAGTTTGGGTTATTCCAGCCTCTGAGAAGGACAAACCTCTTCGTGGAACTGTTTTTGCCCAGGGACCTGGGTCCACTTGGTGGGTGATGCAGGAAAACGGGGATGTTCAATGTGTACCGCAAGGGAACTTGATGTTGAGGGAGTGCAGTCAGTAATTCCTAGTGCG
>NW_011127960.1:0-495 GCF_000146605.3 Meleagris gallopavo
AAATTGCAGAAACATGGGTACCACAGAAGCAGATAGCAGCAAAAAGACAAAGGAAATTTGGCTAGGAGGCCTCTCAGGGAATATTTCCAGTGGGACATACAGAAGCCCAGTATGTAGTTAATGGGAAAAGATGGGGCTACACATTCTGGCATGTCCTTACCTTTGGACTTTGTAGCCTTCAACTCTTTTTGCCTCTACACAGAAGGAAAACGCAAAGCAAACCGTAGGCAAACTCAATGTGATTGATAAGGGAAGCAGCTCACCAGGGCAGCTACCACAGCATCTTCTTTTCTCTTAACTTTGAGGTCCGTAACTGCTTACGTGGTGCTGGGGCAGGCCCAGGGTGTGCTGCTGGAGTTAGCACACCATCTCTGCTCTGTTGCAGAATCCTCTGAACCTTCTCCCCATTGCACTCTACCTTCACTTGTTCTTGGCAGGCCACAGCTCTGCTTTTGTTCTCTTCTTCCAAGTCCTTGCACTTTCTTCCAGTCCAGC
>NW_011127962.1:0-605 GCF_000146605.3 Meleagris gallopavo
CCTGTGGAAGTCCAGACAGACTCAAAACAGAAACTTATGGATGAACAACAGATGTCACGTGCTGGCTTAACTCACTGCTTTGAAATGTTTCCTTAACAAGTGGAAAATATCAGCGCATCACTCAGACAACCCCACAAGTTTTGGGAATTACAAGTCACAAACTCTTAAAGAAATGAATGCATTCCAGTAACTTTTGAAAATCAATGAGAAAAGCTAAACTG
Source organism: Meleagris gallopavo (assembly GCF_000146605.3). NCBI lineage: Eukaryota > Metazoa > Chordata > Aves > Galliformes > Phasianidae > Meleagris > Meleagris gallopavo. The sequence goes on from NW_011127962.1 coordinate 222, forward strand.
AGTGCTTCTAGAGATATTGTATAAATGTTAAGAATGACATTCCAAGCTGCAGAAGAGATTTAAAACAGGATGTGTACTCTTGAAATTGAATTGTCTTTCTATTAGATAGAAAGTGGAGGCATTGGGAAGGATTGTGAAGATTTCCGTATAACTTTAGTAGGAGTAGAGATAAAATGTAAGTTTTACCTAGGAGAGATCACTTGTGAAGTCATTTCTACTTTGCTTCAGGTACAGAAAATAATGAGAACAAGCTACCTAGAAGGGAAGAAGTTCTTCATATTAGTCTGTGACATTTTCACAGTCCTTTATCAGAGGACTTCTAATGCCTTACAAGTAATTCAAGCTAATTGTACTCCACTGTGAGTCTGTCAAGCACTGTACCCA
>NW_011127963.1:0-464 GCF_000146605.3 Meleagris gallopavo
TTTCAATACCTAAAGGAAAGAACAAGGGAAAATGGAGGTGAAATCTAAGGAAAATGTCTTGTACAGTGAGGGTGCTGATGCAGTGGCACAGGTTGCCTTTCAAGGTGAGCCTGGCTCAGACTCTGAGCAACTTGATCTAGCTGTGGATGGTCAGCATGGGGGAGTCGGATCACATCGCAAACCTACCTGCATACAAGCAGCGCACCAACATGGGGTGCATGATGTTCATTACCTGCTGGACAGATCTCACACCACTGACTGGAGGAGCCCAGGCAATCCTTCAACTCCATCAGGCTGCAAAATGAAATCAGAAGAGACGCAGAACATAATTTAAAACACAACAAGGATGCACACAATGACCCTTAAAAAACACCGACAAGGATGCAATTAGCACATAGCCCTATTAATGACAGCCATCCAGCTTGAGATCCTCCAGAAAAGCAGAGCTCACAGCTCTAGAAATC
>NW_011127964.1:0-474 GCF_000146605.3 Meleagris gallopavo
TCCACATTCTTGGAATCACGTCATACGACTCGCACATGACATTTTATTTGTATAATGCTGAATACTTAAACAAGATTATTCTAAGGCTACTTTAAGTAGTATAATACTGAATAAGTATAATAAGATAGTAAGCAGACAAGTGGGTCTTTTAGAATCAAGACACAAAAGCTTACAGTCAGAAGATAATTGTTTTTGAATGCTAAACATGTTCAAGAAAGTTATAAAGTGAATGTCAACGGTTTACGGGCTGGTTCGGCCCGGTTCCGTGACTAGAAGGGCGGAGGGATCCGCGGATCCGCGCCCCCGGAAAAAAAAGAAAATAAGGGACCCCGAAATAATTGAAAAACAGTGGCAACAATCTGAGGTAAAACAAAGTAATTTACTAAATAAGGTATCAACAGAATTTTATAAGGAGAGAGAATGTGAAATTGATGGTGGATCGGCCTTACCACAACGCTGAGATGAGAAGCGCAG
>NW_011127965.1:0-805 GCF_000146605.3 Meleagris gallopavo
CGGCATTCGCTCACAGAGCTGTGAGTGCAGGTATGTGTGCGTACAGGGTGTGCAGAGATCATAGAATCATCGAATCATAGAATGGCCTGGGTTGCAGAGGCCCACAGCGCTCATCCAGTTCCAACCCACTGCTGTGTGCAGGTCGCCAACCAGCAGACCAGGCTGCCCAGAGCCACATCCAGCCTGGCCTTGAATGCCTCCAGGGATGGGGCATCCACAGCCTCCTTGGGCAACCTGTTCCAGTGCCTCACCACCTCTGGGTGAAAAACTTCCTCCTCATATCCAACCTAAACCTCCCCTGTCTCAGTTTAAAGCCATTCCCCCTTGTCCTGTCACCATCCACCCTCACAAACAGCCGTTCCCCCTCCTGTTTATACGCTCCCTTCGAGTACTGGAAGGCCACACTGAGGTCTCCCTGGAGCCTTCTCTTCTCCAAGCCAAACAAGCCCAGTTCCCTCAACCTTTCCTCACAGGAGAGGTGCTCCAGCCCTCCGATCTTCTTAGAGGTGGTGTTGAACATCAGAATGTGCACTGCACGTGGGTGTGTGCAGGGTGTTTTCACATGAGTTAGCTTTGCACTGCGCTCTGCACAACAGCCTGCAGGATGGCACCGATAGAACCAGGACACAGCGTCATACCAGGCGCTCCAAAGGAACAGTTCCATCCCAGCCCAAACAGGGACAGGCTGGCAGGCACGTGGGGAGGCTGCACGACAGAGGGACGCCTTCTGAGTGCCACATCAGGAGAACCTGAGCGCTGTCTGTAAGCAGAACAGTGCTGGGATGGCAGCTTGGTGGTCCTAAGC
>NW_011127966.1:0-485 GCF_000146605.3 Meleagris gallopavo
TTGGATAACAGGGGAGGTCCCTGAAGACTGGAGAATAAGCAATGTCACTCCGGTCTTCAAAAAGGGCAAGAAGGAAGATCCAGGTAATTATAGGCCTGTCAGCCTCACCTCCGTCCCTGGAAAGGTGATGGAACAGCTTGTGCTGGATACCATCTCCAGACAACTGGGAGAAAAGGAGGTCATCAGGAGTAGTCAGCATGGGTTCACCAAGGGGAGGTCGTGCTCGATCCACCTGGTGGCCTTCTATGATGCTGTCACATGCTGGGTGGATGGGGGAAGAGCGGTAGATGTAATCTACCTTGATTTTAGAAAGGCATTTGATACTGTCTCCACGACATCCTTATAACAAAGCTGAGGAAGTGTGGGATAGACGAGTGGACAGTGAGGTGGGTTGAGAACTGGCTGACTGGCAGAGCGCAGAGGGTCATCGTTGGTGGTGCAGAGTCTGGCTGGAGACCTGTAACCACTGGTGTCCCCCAAGGGTC
>NW_011127967.1:0-631 GCF_000146605.3 Meleagris gallopavo
GATCTATCAATCGTGGTGGTCCAACCCAGTCCAGCTCCCTACATACCGTAGAGGGAGATAAAGTCCCTGTTGTACATGTAAAGAATATGTTGGGAAAGGCAGTTTGGGTTATTCCAGCCTCTGAGAAGGACAAACCTCTTCGTGGAACTGTTTTTGCCCAGGGACCTGGGTCCACTTGGTGGGTGATGCAGGAAAACGGGGATGTTCAATGTGTACCGCAAGGGAACTTGATGTTGAGGGAGTGCAGTCAGTAATTCCTAGTGCGTGTGTTTATATTTTGTTTGTCTATATTAAGCATGATGTAGTGATGTGGAATAAGGGGTGGAATGTCATGGTTTCATGATTTTTCATTATCGGTATTCCACATCATAACATCATGCAATGTACTGGGGGTTTGACTGCTGATGCTCAAGTTCCGGGTGCCTGTCCAGCGGAGAAGAGCAGCTACGTTTCCCCAGGGGGCTTTGCGGTCAGCGAGGAGATATAACTCCCGGCAAGGTCACCTGATGCTCTCTTCTCTGCCTGCGCTGCTTCGCTTGCGCTTCTCTGCCTGCGCTGCTTCGCTTGCGCTTCTCTGCCTGCGCTTCTCGCCTGCGCTTCTCTGCCCTGCGCTTCTCATCTCAGCGTTGTG
>NW_011127968.1:0-508 GCF_000146605.3 Meleagris gallopavo
AGACCTCTGGAGGACTCCCGGAACCCCTGGGGACCCTCTGATCTCAAAGAGACCCCTCTGGGACATCTCCAGACCCTTCTCGATGACTCCAGGACCACTCAGACTCACATGAGGACACTCCGGACCCTACCAGACTCCACTGGGACATCTCCAGATCATCCCAGTGGCTCCTCAGAGCTCCTGGAGCCATCCTGGGAGCTTCCAGATCCTTCAAGGGACCCCCGCGGCCAACCTGGGGACCCCTGAATGCCCCAAACCCTTCTAGGACATCTCCAGGTTTTTCTGCAGGACTCCAGGGATGGAAAGGGGAGTTGTGGGAGGAAAAAATAGGTTAGTGAGGCTTCCATGCTGTGGAAAGGGAGTCTGGGGGAGACCTCAGGGGACACAGGGCAGGGGGAAGAGGGGGAATGGGGGTCTCAATATTGTAGAAAGAGATTCTGGGGAGGAACTTAATGGGTTGTTCCATTGGTTGTGGGGGAAAGAGGTGAACAGAGTCTCCATGAGGCAG
>NW_011127969.1:0-466 GCF_000146605.3 Meleagris gallopavo
TCTCACCAACAGGGATGGACTTGTTAAGGAAGTAACGGTTGGGGGCAGTTTGGGTTGTAGTGATCATGAGATGGTAGAGTTCAAGATCCTGAGTGGAAGAAGCAAAGCAGTAAGTAGGATTGCTACCCTGGACTTTAGGAGAGCCAACTTCGATCTCTTCTGGGACCTACTTGGAGCTATCCCGTGGGCTCGGGTGTTAGAAGGTAAGGGGCCTGTGAGAGCTGGTCAACATTTAAACAGCTCTTCTTCCAAGCTCAGGATCGGTGCGACCCTGTGAGAAAGAAATCGGGAAAAGGTGGCAGGAGACCTGTGAGGATGAGCAAGGAGCTCATGCGCAAGCTCAAAGGAAAGAAGAAAGTCCATGAAATGTGGAAAAAGGGTCTGACTACTTGGGAAGAATATAGGAATGTAGTCAGGGCCTGCAGGGATGCAATGAGGAAGGCTAAAGCCCACTGGAATTGAATCT
>NW_011127970.1:0-618 GCF_000146605.3 Meleagris gallopavo
TAGACACAGACTCATATCGCTGCACAGCCACCAACGGCCGCTGTCGGCCTCTCTATTCCTTCCATAGAGCACTGCCATCAGTCCCTCTTTGCACTCAAGACTCTCCTGTTTTCTCAGGAATCTCCTTTGTTGCACTACGGGAATGGTATTGCCATTAGCTACCGCAACCACCGCCAACCAAACCAAACAAAAGACTTTCAGAAAGACCCAAAAAACCCCACTCTGTTTGCCATGATGAAAATGCATGTGCAAAAGCACAGCACTCACCCATGGCAAGCAAAGCATCCAGCAGGTCTGCTGACATCTCAGATTTAATGCAGTGCCCCAGGATACATCAAAGGCTGGACGAAGAGTCCATGATATAAAGACAGTGATAGTTGGCATCAAAAAATATTTGACTCCGTAATGCTGGCATTCGGGATGTGGGGAGAAAAAAGAGCAAAAAGAGGATACGGGTAAGAAAGAAAAGCAGAAGAGGAGTACAGATGCAGGAGTGAGGGAGGATACAAGGGAGAAAGAACAGCAGAAGAGCAGAAGAGGAGTGGCTAACACTGAGGGAGAGGAGCTGAAGTGTAGCTGAAGAGAAGAGCAGAAAAGGGAAGCACAGAAGAGGGAAGA
>NW_011127971.1:0-541 GCF_000146605.3 Meleagris gallopavo
AGCCTGAAGACCACCACAAGGGAAGAAGCAAGGACAGCCAGGAGGCGTGAACCCAATTGTCTCTGCAATAGAAAAACACCTGCAAATCCATCAAGCGCCGCAGGAAAGCCGAGAGACGAGGCTTGAGTGAAACAAGTCGGGAAAGAAAAGACAAAAACAATCAAGGGAGATCACATAAGGGAAGTGAAGGCAACGTCAGAGCAAAGGGACGGGACAGGCGCCAACCAAGGGAAAGGAAGCGAAGGAAAAGGAGCGTGAAAAGAAGGAAAAAAGCAAAAAGCCAGGGAAAGCCAAAGAAAATTCATTTCCTAGGAGGAGGAAAGGAGTGTATCGAGCAAGGAATGAAAAGCATGCAAAGAAAGGAATTGTGTAGTAAAGAACCAACACCAACAAAAAACAAACAATGCAAAGCCAAGCAAGAGGAGCAGCAGAGAAAAGGCATCTACAAATGCAAGGGTAGTAGAGAAAAGAATTCAGCAAACTGAAGCAACGCAAGGCAAAACCAGTGACAAAGAGAAAGAGAAAGGAAATGATAAAATGC
>NW_011127972.1:0-475 GCF_000146605.3 Meleagris gallopavo
CAGGAATGAGTCAGTGCCCGTGCAGCGTATGCCGATCGTTGCTGTGAGCTGGTCCTGTGTGCCTCGAAGCACGTCACTGACTTTGTATCGTGGACTTTTTCTCCTGGCTTTGGCTGTATCTCGGGGCATTGCTAGCGAGGACAGAACAGACAGCGTTGTCTTTTCTGCTCTTCTCTTCAGCTACACTTCAGCTCCTCTCCCTCAGTGTTAGCCACTCCTCTTCTGCTCTTCTGCTGTTCTTTCTCCCTTGTATCCTCCCTCACTCCTGCATCTGTACTCCTCTTCTGCTTTTCTTTCTTACCTGTATCCTCTTTTTGCTCTTTTTTCTCCCCACATCCCGAGTGCCAGCATTACGGAGTCAAATATTTTTAATACCAGTTATCACTGTCTTTATATCATCGACTCTTCATCCAGCCTTTGACGTATCCTGGGGCACTGCTAGAAGAGACATCATTAAATCTGAGATGTCAGCAGA
>NW_011127973.1:0-605 GCF_000146605.3 Meleagris gallopavo
TGCAGCCCAGAAGGCCAACTGTATCCTGGGCTGCATTCAAAGAGGAGCGACCAGCAGGGAGAGGGAGGTGATTGTCCCCCTCTACTCGGCTCTGGTGCGGCCCCATGTGCAGCACTGCGTCCAGGCCTGGGGCTCCAGCACAGGAATGATGTGGAGCTTTTGGAGCAGGTCCAGAGAAGGGCCACGAAGATGATCAGAGGGCTGGAGCACCTCTCTGAGAAAGAAATGTTGAGGGAACTGGGATTGTTTCTGTGGGAGAAGAGAAAGCTCTGGAGATAGCTCATGACAGCCTTCGTAGACTCGAAGGGAGCGCATAAGCAGGAGGGGCAACGGCTGTTTAGGAGGGTGGATAGCGATAGGACAAGGGGAAATGGTTTTCAAGTGAGACAGGGGAGGTTTAGGTTGGTTATTAGGAGGCAGCTTTTCACGCACAGGGTGGTGACGCACTGGAATGTGTGCTTGAGAGTCACTTCCAGGATGATCTGCTCCATGATCCGTGACCAGCACAGAGGTGAGACTGACATGCTGGTAGTTCCCCGCGTCACACTTGCTATCCTTCCTAAGAGGTGTGCTGTCACCTTTTTTCTCCTCACCAGGGACTTGAC
>NW_011127974.1:0-457 GCF_000146605.3 Meleagris gallopavo
TGCTGGGTTTTCTCAGGAACAAATCTGAACTCTGGGAAAGCAGTGTTTTCCTGTGAAACACCCTGGTCTGAGTCACAGCTGCCACTGGAAGTAAACTAAAAGAAAAGGGAGCCCAGAAATCCAGATGGTTTTCAATTGTTGCTTTTAATGAAGGCGATCCTACAGCCAGTGCCAGCCAGTGAATCTTTTTACCTGGGCTTTGAAATGCTCCTGAAGGTGAATTCTTTCTTTCTGGCACTGGCTTTGCAGCATGCCACTGTTACGTTTGCCTTGGTATCATTCTGGATTTTCTGAACGTCTCCCATTTCCGAATTTGTACTTTTCACTGGGGAAATCCCCTCACAGCCTTTCCTTAGGTTTTCATCATGCGGTGTCTCAGCAGCACTGAGTCAAGTGAAAGCACAGCACCTGATGATTTTCGCCAAGATTTTTCTCTCTGTCCCTTGAGAACTTTCAG
>NW_011127975.1:0-556 GCF_000146605.3 Meleagris gallopavo
ACACGTTAGAGGGAAGGGGCGCTATCCAGAGGGACCTGGACACGCTTAGAGGTGGGCCCATGGCGTCCTCGGGAAGTTCACCGAGGCCGAGAGCAAGGTCCTGCATTTGGGTCGGGGCAATCTCGAGCACGGATACGGGTTGGGCGGGGAACGGCTTGAGAGCGGCCCCGTGGAGAAGGATTTGTTAGCGTGAACTGAGGAGAGATTCAGCGTGAGGTGGCAAGGTGTGCTTGCTGCCCAGAAGGCCCACCCAGGCCTGGGTTGCATCAAGAGAAGCGTGGCCAGCAGGTCGAGGCGATTGCGGCCCTCTGCTCTCGTGAGAGCCCACGTAGAGCACTGTCTGGTTGTGGAGCCCTCAGCACAAGGAGGACGTGGAGCTGTTGGAGCAGGTCCTCGCAGATGATCGGAGGGCTGGAGCACCACCCCTAGGAGGACAGGGGGAGAGAGCTGGGGCTCTTCAGCTTGGGGAAGAGAAGGCTCTGATGAGGCCTTATAGCAGCACTCCAGTACTGAAGGGGGTCTACAGGAAAGCTGGGGGGGAACTTGTTATAAGGGT
>NW_011127976.1:0-528 GCF_000146605.3 Meleagris gallopavo
AACATGGAATTGCTTAGATGAGGAAAGCTGATCTGAGAGGAACAGATCAGATACTTCTGTTCAGCATTCACAAGCAGTTGGGGGTTATTGCTGTCCTGATTTTTTGCAAGGGTGGAGTTGCTATGTTTTTTTTATATGATGACAATTTGTACACCAAATAAGTTACAGTAATGTTTTACACAGGTTGTGTAATTGTGCTCAGTAGTTGCTTACTGTACCTAACTGAACAGTACATTCTAACCAGGGTTAATACTTTGTTTCTGTTTCCCTTTTAAATGTTTTATTTGGAGATTTTTTTTTATTTTTATTTTTTCCTGTTGGCTGTTATAAAGCTTTGTTAAGCTGTGGGAGGTGATCATTGTAGTATCTTGCCAAAACATATCTGGGAATATATTTTAAGACAAAATCTTATGTTATCAATTTCTTCTGAATTGAGGTTTCCTTGTACTTTGTACTAGTAGAGGCAGTTCATGCTTTTATAAAGATTTTTGTTCATTATCTTAGAGCCAGTGGCGTTTAGTATTTTCA
>NW_011127977.1:0-592 GCF_000146605.3 Meleagris gallopavo
GTCTAACTGCTGTTATTTTAGAGTTCGTGCCCCTCCCCTAGCAGCCACCAATTTACTCAGCCAGCCATTACAACCTTAATTTTTCATAACTATGCAAGGGCTGATCCAAAAGGAATGCCTCCTATTTTATAATGCTGGCCACAGCGTCACAGGTGGACACAGCAGAGGTTGAACCTTCCTGCCAGCGCTCAGTTCATTTTGTAGCCAGGCGACAGATGGCAGCAGAGGGCCAGGATGACAGCACAGCACCTGACGTGGAGGTGCACACGGAGCACAGGGCTGTCACTGAACTCCTCCGCACTGAACAGAGCATTTATGAAGACCAACACGTGGATGTGAGCGTAGTGAGGCTTCAGCAGTGGCAACAGCGATGCAAAAGACAAACCACCCAAACAGCCAGATTGTTTTTTTCTTTTTAAACAAGCACAGCATGCAGGCACTCGTTCAACACTGGAAAAAAAGCATAGCTAATGGTGGTAACCGTGTTGAAAAACAGAGTTTTGTAGCTGAGAATTCACTCTATGTATCTGTTGTCATTTCTATGGAAATAAATAGGAGGCATTCCTTTCAGTAGCAATCTACGTACATCATC
>NW_011127978.1:0-465 GCF_000146605.3 Meleagris gallopavo
GATCAACTACAGGAAGCACCACAATTGATGTCACTTGCCCCTGTAAGAGGACGGAAAATGAAACGAATCTCGACTCAGTTAGAAGAGAAGAAAGAAGAGGAGAGAGGTCCAGAGGAGTGGCTCCAAGATCCACAAGAAGCACCCCTAAGTCCAGGGGAGGGGCCCTCAGTAAGAACACGGTCACCGGCGCCAATGAGGGCAACAAGAAGTCCCGAAAGAGTAAGAGGTGAGCAAGATATCGTTACCATTGTTGATCGATCTCTGAAAATGAATGAAATTCGAAGTCTGAGAAAAGACTTTTCACGTCACCCAAATGAGCCTATTGCCACTTGGTTACTTCGATGTTGGGACAATGGGGCCAAAACAGTGTGTGGCTGGATAGTAGAGAAAGCTCGCCAACTGGTGGCGTTGCTAGGGACTCAGCCATTGACAGAGGTATTAGTACATGCCAGAACCAGGACCTTT
>NW_011127979.1:0-468 GCF_000146605.3 Meleagris gallopavo
TATTGCCATTAGCTACCGCAACCACCGCCAACCAAACCAAAACAAAAAGAACTTTTCAGAAAGACCCCCAAAAAACCCCACTCTGTTTGCCATGATGAAAATGCATGTGCAAAAGCACAGCACTCACCCATGGCAAGCAAAGCATCCAGCAGGTCTGCTGACATCTCAGATTTAATGCAGTGCCCCAGGATACATCAAAGGCTGGACGAAGAGTCCATGATATAAAGACAGTGATAATTGGCATCAAAAAATATTTGACTCCGTAATGCTGGCACTCGGGATGTGGGGAGAAAAAAGAGCAAAAAGAGGATACGGGTAAGAAAGAAAAGCAGAAGAGGAGTACAGATGCAGGAGTGAGGGAGGATACAAGGGAGAAAGAACAGCAGAAGAGCAGAAGAGGAGTGGCTAACACTGAGGGAGAGGAGCTGAAGTGTAGCTGAAGAGAAGAGCAGAAAAGGGAGCACAGAA
>NW_011127980.1:0-731 GCF_000146605.3 Meleagris gallopavo
TGCAAAACAGAGGGAAGAAAGTGGGATGACAACAAACACGGAGAGAACGTGTTTTAACAACACACCAGTACACAAAGAAATGGAAACCTGGCCCGGCCGTGACGGCCCCGGCCCCCGGCCCCCTCCCCCCCTGCACCAGCACACACACACACACAACAAAAAGCAAATAAGAAAGCCATAACATAAGTAACAGCAGAAACACCAGTGCAATGGCAGTATATTAAGAAGGTAGGAAAAGGACTGCCCACCCACTCACCTCCAAGGATTTACACCCACAGAACAAACCCCACAGTGGAGAAACTGCCAGAAAGAAACCCTTCCCCCGCGGCAGTCAGCCCTCAAACGAGCTCCAAGAGAGGGGCAGCCAGGCTCTGCCCCTTCCAGCCACGGAGCTGAACTGCCTTCACCTGTGCTCCCAGGGCTGGCTGGGTCCTTTCCTCAGCTGCTCCATCAGTGGTTCAGGCTGTGGTTCAACAGCTCTCATACAGCAGAGCAAAGGAAAAAAGAGCAAAGCAAAAGCAACAGATGAAAGAAAAACAACAAAGAAAACTAGCAGGGTTCAGGAAATAACAGAAAGCCACAGGAAGCAAGGCAGAAGGCAAGGTTATGTCTGTGTGTCTGGAAACAGAGCTGCGGACGTTCAGTGCTGCTCGGTGCACCATCGCAGACAGCTGCACAGAGCAGGGCTCCAGAAGCACTGACAGCTCTGTCAGCTTCAGTATTGAAGCGAT
>NW_011127981.1:0-504 GCF_000146605.3 Meleagris gallopavo
GTCATAAAATTAATAAAATCATCATTCCTACAGCCTGTGTCAGTATGGTAGCAGTGGGTTTGGGACAGTGGCAGCACTAAAGGCATTGGTGCAGGAGAGTGCTGCTGTACGGGGATTGGGGGCATGTTCCCGGGGAGGAGGAAGGGCGCTGGGCCGGGATAAAAAGAGGCCTCGGTGGCTGTGAAGTGTCCAGAGACAGCCATGCCCCAGGGGAGAGAGCACATTTTGAGCGGGAACCTACGTCCCTGTGAGGTAATGCAGCGTTCCCCAGAGTACACGGGGAGGTCCTGTGAGTGCTGCAGCACGCTGGGAAGCATCCAGAGCACACTGGAATCCTCAGCTGGGCCAGTTCTGCAAAGATCCCGTGCGCATCACCTTCATAGAGGAGGCTCGCACCAAGGGAGCCTTCCCAGAAAGGAAAGGCGGCAAACCACCACAGCAAGATCTGCTGGGGAAGGTGGGAGGCCGTGAGGCAGTGGCGGCTCGGACTGCCTGGTCTGTTTG
>NW_011127982.1:0-524 GCF_000146605.3 Meleagris gallopavo
GAGCAGTGGGCACAAATCCAAGTGCAGGGTCAGTAGCTGGGATGAGGGAACACCCACCACCAAAACATGCTAGGGGATGAAAGGACTGAGCGTAGTCCTGCTCCATAAGGCCTGGGAGTACTGGTGGGTGGGAGCTGGACACAAGCCAGCAATGGGCCCTTCCAGCCCAGAAAGCCAACCGTATCCTGGGCTGCATCCAAAGATGCGCAGTCAGCGGGCGAAAGGGAGGAGATCCCCCATCCCTCTGCTCTGCGCTGGTGAAGCCTCAGCTGCAGTGCTGTGTCCAGATGTGGAGTCCTCAGTGCAGGGAGACATGGAGTTGTGCGAGTGCATCCAGAGTACAGCCACAAACGCGAACCCAAGGATGGAACCCCTGTCCTGTAAGCAAGGAGAGCTGGGCTGTTCAGCCTCCTGGAGAAGTGAAGGCTCCAAGGGAACCTGGTAACAGCCTTTCAATACCTCAAGGAAAGAACAAGGGAAAATGGAGGTGAAATCTAAGGAAAATGTCTTGTACAGTGAGGGTG
>NW_011127983.1:0-486 GCF_000146605.3 Meleagris gallopavo
AGTGTCTTTAACGATGATCATACTGGGGAGCTGAAGCCTTTGTCTGTATGGTTAGATGTTCTGCAGTTTTCAGCATGAAAAGTTTCCGTAATATCTTCAGTTTTGGGAAAAAGATATATTCTAGGATTCTATTTTATTTTTTTTTAATGAGCTGTCTGCTTTTAGGCGCACTGTAATGTTCCCAGGACTCAACTACTGAATCCAGACCGACTGTTGAATGAAATAATGTCCGTCCTTTCAAAGAAGGGGTAAGTGGAAAACAGAATGGTTTCAACTTTGTAAATAGTCAGTTCCATGGCCCTTAAAGCAAATATTTTAATTTGCTTTCTCTTAAATGATTTTTCTGCTTCTCCTTTGTTTTGTACAGCTACACCCTGCAGTGGCAAAGGAAGCCAGGCTTGGCAAAGATCTCTGAAGCTTGAGTGAGAAGTGTGTCGGCTCGGTAGAATGAAGCAGTTGGTATCAGGAGACAGAGGCTCAGAGGGG
>NW_011127984.1:0-871 GCF_000146605.3 Meleagris gallopavo
ACCCACCAAGTGGTCCCAGGTCCCTGGGCAAAAACAGTACCACGGAGTGGGTTGCCCTTTCCAGAAGCTGGAAGAACCCAAACTGCTTTTCCCAACATGTTCTTTACATGTACAACAGGGACTTTATCTCCGTCTATGGTAAGTAGGGAGCTGGATTGGGTAGGACCATCACAATTGATAGATCCTCTGGTATTGACTAACCAGGTGGCTTCTGCCAAATGCTTCTCCCAGTGTTTAAATGTACCGCCTCCCATCGCTTTCAGCATAGTTTTTAACAACCCATTGTATCGTTCAATCTTACCTGAGGCCGGTGCATGGTAGGGAATATGGTAAATCCACTCAATACCATGACCTTTAGCCCAGGTACCTACAAGAGAATTTTTAAAATGAGTCCCATTATCTGACTCAATTCTTTCTGGGGTACCATGTCGCCACAGGGCTTGTGTCTCAAGACCTAGTATGGTATTTCGGGCGGTAGCGTGGGGTACTGCATAGGTTTCAAGCCACCCAGTTGTTGCCTCCACCATGGTGAGCACATAACGCTTACCATTACGAGATCGTGGCAAGGTGATATAATCAACCTGCCATGCCTCCCCATATTTGTACTTTTGCCATCGCCCTTCCTCCCAGAGAGGTTTCATTCTCTTGGCTTGTTTAATTGTGGCACACGTGTCACAGTCGTGAATGATTTGCGCAATAGCATCCATAGTTAAATCCACCCCTCGGTCTCTAGCCCACTTATATGTCGCATCTCTCCCTTGATGGCCTGAGGTCTCATGGGCCCATCGGGCTAGAAATAATTCACCCTTGTTCTGCCAGTCCAGATCTATTTGGGCCACCTCAATTCTGGCAGCTCTGTCTACCTGATGGT
>NW_011127985.1:0-646 GCF_000146605.3 Meleagris gallopavo
TCACTTTAGAGCAAATAGGTTGTCCAGACCCATCATGCTGGTACCCATCTTGGACTTGTGCATGTTAACACAAGCATAGCCTCAGCCCCACATTAATATTATTCAACAATTTAAAAATTAAGAACAAAGTATGCCTTAGCTATTTTTCCTGAGGGGTCATACCTGCACTCCCCCATTTTTATTTTCATTTTTTAACTTAATAGGTAATTTTATTATTATTATTATTTTTAAATTCACTGAAATTACAGAATTATGAAAGTCAGGCAGGTGCAGGTTAAGACATACAGTTGTAAATATACACATTACACTCTTAAACACAAGATATTCAGCCAGTCAAGTTGGATTATACAACTGAATATGAGAAAGCTTCCTACACTGACAATCTATTGCACATGAACACATGCCATTTTACAGCCAATACTGTTTTCCAACTTAGAATTCAGACACAGCACAACTTTTAAACATAGTTTCAACATTGTTAGGCCTATCTTAGAATTTTCTGGTGCACTGAACAACTCCTACAATAGCTAAAAGGTTCAGAAAAATACATTGCAAAACAATGCCAACAGCTGGATTGAGTGAGAGTCCAAACACCAGCATATGTCTTCTCAGCAGCAGCTTTTGCAGCTCCAGCTCCCACAAGCTG
>NW_011127986.1:0-476 GCF_000146605.3 Meleagris gallopavo
ATCTGCCTGGTTTGCTTTTGGCACTGGATAGGCCTGCAGTAGCCCACTTGCAGTCGACGCAGGTCAGGGCATATCTGGCCCCCTCAGAGCGAGGAAGGGGCCCGATGTAATCGACCTGCCATCGCTGGAGAGGATTATGTCCTCTAGCAAGATGGGCTGTTGTTTCGGGCAAGGCTCTCGGTCTCATCTTGGAGCAAGCGTCGCAATCCCGGCATGCCTGGACCATGTCAGCTAGCTGTATGGGCAGTCCCCACGCTTTAGCAGCTGCCCACATTGCCTTTTTGTCCCGCATGCCGTAGCTTCTGATGTAACCAACGGGCGATGTTCTGGGATGGTGAAGGCTCAATCCATCGAACTCGGGCCAGCGTGTCGGCTTCATCATTTCCCGGTGACTGTAGGGCTGATGACCAGAAACATGGTAGACACGTAGAGTCCTGTGTTTGACTGTATTCCATATGTCTGACCACATGTCCTTG
>NW_011127987.1:0-876 GCF_000146605.3 Meleagris gallopavo
CACTGGCAGCAGTGCTGAAGATAGAGAGTCCAGAAGGCACTCAGGCAGAAGTTAAAATTCAAACTGTGAAAGTAAGAATGAAGGCTTTCACAGAAGCTGTTGTCACTAAATTCAGAGAATTATTCTCAAACCTCCAAGACGTGACTGTTTGCACTTTGTGAGGAAGAAAACATGCAGCAGAAGAAACACTATCTGACTCCTTTCACTGTGCCTCGGGCTTTTCTAACACTGGAAGAGAGGCACAGATCTTCTGTTTCTCAGGGAGAGAAAGGAGTTACAGCTGTATCCAAAAAACCTAGAATCGGCTTTGGCTAGTACAATTCCTCCTACAATATATGTATGAATTAATTGGTTTCAGAGAGAGATTTCAAAGAAAAAGGGTATATTTTATGGGATGATACTACTTCAAAGCTGTATCAGTCACTTTAGTCACCTGTGGCGTAACACCATAAATAAAAACAAAACCCCATCTGCAGGGCAAAATCAGGATTAAGTGAAAATTGAACAGGTTTTGGAGCCATTTCAACATTTTTCCTTTGATTTTTTTCTTTTTTTTCAGCTCCGGGAATGAGAAGAAGCTCTAAAGGAGCTAGAAGCCTCTCTGGATAAACTACAAGAGGTGCAGTAACTTAAGGTGCTCGTTGCCTTAAGTGCCATTTAGCTTGGTGTTTGTTAACTGAAGCCATCACGTGTTTGCCAGCTTTAGTGCTTTTTTCTTAAAGTGCTTGAAATACGGAATTGGAAGTTGATCAGATCGCTTCAATACTGAAGCTGACAGGAGCTGTCAGTGCTTCTGGAGCCCTGCTCTGTGCAGCTGTCTGCGATGGTGCTCCGAGCAGCACTGAACGTCCGCAGCTCTGTTTCCAGACACACAGA
>NW_011127988.1:0-670 GCF_000146605.3 Meleagris gallopavo
TCTCTCTCGCCTTCGTCTCGGAAGGAGAACAGAAAAAAAAAAAAAAAAAGGAGGAAGGGGCGCGCTCTCTCTCTCTCGCCTGCATCCGCTACGCCCCAGCGGCGCGGTAGCCGGCTTCCTCCCGCTCGGCTCATCTCTCTCGCCTTCTAGGGTTCGCCCTGGCGGCGCGGGAGCCGGCTTCCCTTACGCGCGTTCTCGCTCGCCTTGCCCGGCTTTTTTTTCGCTGCTCGCCCGAGAGACCGCCTTAGGATACCACCGAGCGGCGGGACGGGGCGCGAAGGACAAACCGAGGCGACCGGATCCAGGAAAGAACCGCCGCCCGAGAAAGCCGCCGCCGCCGCCGCCGCCGATCCCCTCTCTGTTCGGCCGGCCGGTCAACCCAGCTCGCGAGCGCCCGCTCACCACCGTCTCCGGAGCAGAGTACGCACTCTCTCCTACTGACGAACAGGGAAGGCATCCGAAAACAACGCTCCAGGGCCAGAGGCGCCGACTACCGGCAAAGGCACCGAAGGCAACTGAAGTTTACCTCGACGTAACTGGAGGCAGAAAATTACAGCGACGCCTCTGGCAGCTCCGGAGCTGCAGCGCCCCCCCAACCCTCCATAGACGCCAAGACTCGCCGAAACTGGGTAGACCTGGACGCAGGTCGCAAGCCGCCCGGCAGCGACCC
>NW_011127989.1:0-640 GCF_000146605.3 Meleagris gallopavo
CTCTGCCCTCCCACTCCTCTCCACCATCCTTCAGGAGCTGGGAGCGGCCCCCTCGGGGGGTCACCATGCAACACCTGTAAAACCACTCCTTGGGGAAGTAGGACAGGCACAGCAGCCCCCAGACCACCCCAGCATCACCTCTGCCCTCCCACTCCTCTCCACCATCAGTCAGGAGGTGGGAGCACCCCTGGCATGTGGTTTGGGGCATCATCTGACAGCCAGAGAACCACTGCTGGCATCACCCGGGGCTTTCCATGCTGTGCTGTGCCAATAAATAAAGTAGCATCACAACTGTCCATGCTGTCCTTTGTCATGTCATTACCTGACCCACTGCCGGACCTCGTGTGCCACTTGGCGTTGGCAGACAGCCATGGGTCGTGTGGGAATGGCTTTGGACTCCAAGAGTGGGGCTGCAACATCGCTGCGTTTCCACTCTCAGTCACTGCTTCACTCCTCCAGAGCCAGGGCCACAGACAAAGCAGCCGTCAGTCAGTCAGCTGGAAAAGCATCCCGGTACTCTGCAAGGGGACAGAGTGCTCTGCTCTGACAGCTTCCCTCAGCAGCCCTGCACTGAAATGCTTTGTGGGCTTCCTTCCAGCAAGCTGCTGAGGACAGAGGCAGTCACATCAGCTGCCTCCGC
>NW_011127990.1:0-445 GCF_000146605.3 Meleagris gallopavo
CATGTGCAGCACTGCGTCCAGGCCTGGGGCTCCAGCACAGGAATGATGTGGAGCTTTTGGAGCAGGTCCAGAGAAGGGCCACGAAGATGATCAGAGGGCTGGAGCACCTCTCTTAGAAAGAAATGTTGAGTCAACTGGGATTGTTTCTGTGGGAGAAGAGAAAGCTCTGGAGATAGCTCATGACAGCCTTCCAAGACTCAAAGGGAGCGCATAAGCAGGAGGGGCAACGGCTGTTTAGGAGGGTGGATAGCGATAGGACAAGGGGAAATGGTTTCAAGTGAGACAGGGGAGGTTTAGGTTGGTTATTAGGAGGCAGCTTTTCACGCACAGGGTGGTGACGCACTGGAATGTGTGCTTTAGAGTCACTTCCAGGATGATCTGCTCCATGATCCGTGACCAACACAGAGGTGAGACTGACATGCTGGTATTCCCTGCGTCACACTTT
>NW_011127991.1:0-492 GCF_000146605.3 Meleagris gallopavo
ACATGATGTTATGATGTGGAATATTGACAACAAGAATCATACACACATGACACCAGATGAGGCCTTTGCAGCTTTGCTAGGCACATAGGGATCGTGTTAGGATGAACCATACTTCTGGAATCAGTTTGTCTAGTGGTGATTAATTCATCTGACTTCAAAGCTCATTTTGCAGAGGTGACCCTGTTGTCCATCAGGAGCTGCCAGCCTCAGAGCCCCAAGGGCATCTCCAGGGGAGCAGTGAGGAAGAGAAAATGACATCCTCTGCTGCTGAGCTGGGCCGGGCTCCTGGGACACAGGGAGCACCTACAAGTGGGCAGTGCTGCAGAGAGACAGCTGTGCCCAGGAGCAGCACTTCTGCACAGCACAGCCTGCAGGTGACATGAGGACAGAAGGGGAAAGGAGAGAGAGATTTCAGGATGCGTACAATGTGAGCAGAATGTGAGCTCAGTGCAGGAGCATTGCTCACAGCCTTTGACAAGGTAGACTCTCACT
>NW_011127992.1:0-533 GCF_000146605.3 Meleagris gallopavo
CAATAGGCTCATTTGGGTGACGTGAAAAGTCTTTTCTCAGACTTCGAATTTCATTCATTTTCAGAGATCGATCAACAATGGTAACGATATCTTGCTCACCTCTTACTCTTTCGGGACTTCTTGGTGCCCTCATAGGCGTCGGTGACCGTGGTCTTACTGAGGGCCCCTCCCCTGGACTTAGGGGTGCTTCTTGTGGATCTTGGAGCCACCCCTCTGGACCTCTTTCCTCCTCTTTCTTCTCTTCTAACTGAGTCGAGATTCGTTTCATTTTCCGTCCTCTTACAGGGGCAAGTGACATCAATTGTGGTGCTTCCTGTAGTTGATCAGGTTGGTCAGTTCCAATGCTCTCATCCTCCAGTTCAGCTCGGAGCCTGTCTCGTTCGATTATGAGGGTATCTAGCTCAGATTGGAGGGTGTCTTGTTGAGATTGAAGACTGTTGAGTTTGGATTGCAGGGAGTCTCTCTCAATTCGGAGGGCATCTCTCTCAGATTGGAGGCTGTTTCTCTCGACCAGGAGACTCTCTCGCTCATTT
>NW_011127993.1:0-903 GCF_000146605.3 Meleagris gallopavo
ACCAGAAAATGAAAAGAAATATGCTCTGTTCACAGATGGATCATGTCGTATTGTGGGAAAGCATCGCAGATGGAAAGCCGCTGTGTGGAGCCCCACACGACAAGTGGCAGAGGCCACTGAAGGAAAAGGAGAATCGAGCCAATTTGCAGAGGTAAAGGCTGTCCAGCTGGCCTTGGATGTTGCTGAACGGGAGAGGTGGCCAATGCTTTATCTTTACACTGACTCATGGATGGTGGCAAATGCTCTCTGGGGATGGTTACAGCAGTGGGAGCAAAATAACTGGCAAAGAAAGAGTAAACCTATTTGGGCTGCTGAATTGTGGAAAGATATTGCCGCCCGAACAAAGAATATGGTTGTAAAGGTGCGCCATGTAGATGCTCATGTGCCCAA
Source organism: Meleagris gallopavo (assembly GCF_000146605.3). NCBI lineage: Eukaryota > Metazoa > Chordata > Aves > Galliformes > Phasianidae > Meleagris > Meleagris gallopavo. The sequence continues at coordinate 391 of NW_011127993.1, forward strand.
GAGTCGGGCTACAGAAGAACAGCAAAATAACCATCAGGTAGACCAAGCTGCCAAAATTGAGGTGGCCCAAACAGACCTGGACTGGCAGAACAAGGGTGAATTATTTTTAGCTCGATGGGCCCATGAGACCTCGGGTCACCAAGGGAGAGATGCGACACATAAATGGGCTAGAGACCGAGGGGTGGACTTAACTATGGACGCTATTGCACAGGTTATTCATGATTGTGAAACATGTGCCATAATCAAACAAGCCAAAAGGATGAAACCACACTGGGGGGAAGGGCGATGGCTAAAGTATAAATACGGAGAGGCATGGCAGGTTGATTATATCACCTTGCCACGATCTCGCAGTGGTAAATGTTATGTGCTTACTATGGTGGAGGCAACAACTGGGTGGCTCGAAACCTATGCAGTACCCCATGCTACCGCCCGAAATACCATATTAGGTCTTGAGAAACAAGTCCTGTGGCGACATGGTACCCCAGAAAGAATTGAGTCAGATAATGGGACTCA
>NW_011127994.1:0-523 GCF_000146605.3 Meleagris gallopavo
AGAAGACGTTATGCAGTGGCTTTTCATGCACATGTCCATATATATGTTATTCACTCATACATATATGTATATATACATCTGTAAACACACACAAATTCTGAAAATGTTGAAGCTTTGAGGTTTGTTTGTTTGTTTGTTTTTTTGTCTTTCTACTCCTATCATTCACCTCATAAATGAAGTCATTTTCTTTGTTTGGAGAGCTGAAACTCTGAAGGGTGTTACAATTTAGGTACAGCTGTATTTAGCGTTTCATGAACAGTAATAGGAATAGCATGAGTTACCCCACAGTAATTAAAAAAAAAAAAGAGTGGAGTCACCTTTAGGTACAGGCATGATAACTATATATACACACACACATACATATATACATACACACATACACACATATATACATACATACATACATATATATATATTATATATATATAATTTTTTTATTTTATTTTATTTTTTAAAGCAGCTGAATATGAAGGAAATATTACAGTGAAGTTTCTTAATCCAAGGTGAAAACTGGGAATGCACT
>NW_011127995.1:0-331 GCF_000146605.3 Meleagris gallopavo
GCCGTGTGCCGCTCGCCGCGCTTGAAGAGGAATCCAGCGTTGTCGGCTGGGGAGTCGCAGGTGGCGTAGAACACCAAACTGCGCTCGTTCAGCTTCATGGCTGCAGGGAGAGGGTGCGGGCAGTGTGTGCGCAGCGCTGCAGCCGCCCGCCGGCTCCTTGTTCCTGGTGGCACCCAGGAAATGGAGACGGAGAACAAACACCGCGGGCGGGCTCACCCCGGCACAGAGCAGTGCTGCAGGTCGGGTGCTCCCAAGGAGGGCTCCGCATCGCAGGCGGCGTTTCCCCATAGAGAAGCCCCACTTGGGGCTGGTGCCCCCCCTCCCCCCGCCC
>NW_011127996.1:0-648 GCF_000146605.3 Meleagris gallopavo
GCTTTCCCACAATACGACATGATCCATCTGTGAACAGAGCATATTTCTTTTCATTTTCTGGTAGTTCATTGTATGGTGGGGCCTCTTTTGCACGTGCTACTTCTTCTCCTGGTGATGTTCCAAAACTTTTTTGCCTTCAGGCCAGTCCATGATCACCTCTAGGATTCCCTGGACGGTTTGAGATTCCCCCATCCGCGCTCGCTGCGTAATCAGCGCAATCCACTTACTCCAAGTGGCATCGGTAGCATGATGGGTGAGGAACCCTTTCCCTTAAACATCCAGTTCAGCACTGGCAGCCGAGGTGCCAGAAGAAGCTGCGTTTCAGTACCGATTACTTCAGAGGCAGCCGAACCCCCTCATACGCAGCTAAGATCTCCTTTTCAGTTGGAGTGTAGCCCTCTTCTGACCCCCTGTAAGCTCGACTCCAGAATCCCAGGGGTCGGCCTTGGGTCTCTCCTGAGGCTCTCTGCCACAAACTCCAAGTGGGAACCTTTCTCTCCAGCAGCAGTGTAGAGGATGTTCTTTATACCCTGTCCCATTTGTACTGGCCCTAGGGCCACGGCACGGGCTATTTCCTGTTTAATCTGTTCAAAAGCCTGCTGCTGCTCCGGGCCCCATGTAAACTCATTCTTCATTCGCGTCACATGA
>NW_011127997.1:0-501 GCF_000146605.3 Meleagris gallopavo
GCTCCAAGTAGGTCCCGGAAGAGATCGAAGTTGGCTCTCCTAAAGTCCAGGGTAGCAATCCTTCTTATTGCTTTGCTTCTTCCGCTCAGGATCTTGAACTCCACCATCTCATGATCACTACAACCCAAACTGCCCCCTACCTTTACTTCCTTAACAAGTCCATCCCTGTTGGTGAAAATAAGGTCCAGTAACACCCCTCCCCGCGTCGGTTCCTCCACCACCTGCATCAGAAAGTTGTCTTCAACACACTGCAAGAACGTCTGGACCGTCTGGACCGTGCGTGCCTGGCTATGTTGGTCATCCAGCAAATATCTGGATAATTGAAGTCCCCCATAAGCACCAGTGCCTGGGAACGTGACGCTACATCCAGTTGCTTTTGGAAGGCCTCATCAGCCTCCTCATCCTGATCAGGGGGCCTGTAGTACACCCCCACAACAGTGTCACCCTTACCAGCCTGCCCCTTGATTCTCACCCATAAGCTCTCCACTGCTACATCACTCT
>NW_011127998.1:0-796 GCF_000146605.3 Meleagris gallopavo
ACAGGTATGCCTGGGAGAAAATATCATCTTTTTGGAAGAACAGGCCCAATTTCCAAGTGAAATGTGGTATTTCTGGGAGAAAATGACAGGTACGTGGGAGAAAAGTGGACAATTGTGGGAAAGACTGACTTCTCTTGGAGGGCAAGTGTGGTATTTTTGGTGTGAAAAGGGGTCCTTTGGGGAGAAAACGGGGTGTAGATGGGAGAAAATGTCCTGTTGAGGAGTGCCTAGCAGTATTTTTGAGAGAAAAGGGAAGGTACTTGTCAGAAAAAGTGCTCTTTCTGGGAGAGAGTAGCATAGTTGGTTGGAAAATGCCACCCATTTGTGAGAAAGCTGCTTTGTTTCCGGGAGAAAATAGCATTCTCTGGGGAGAAGATGTCCTCTTTTGGATGGAAAAGTAGTACTTGTGGGAGAAGCTGTCCAATGTTTGGGCCCAAGGTAGCATTACTGGGAGGTAATGTCATTGTATTGGAGAAGGGGAGGTATATCTTGGGGAGAATGTGTTCTTTTTGGAAGCCAACGGTGTACTTTGGGGGGAAAAAGCGGCCTTTTCTGGGAGAAAGCGTCCTAGTTTGGGGAGAAAGTGTCATAGTGCGGAGTGTGGTGTAGCAGATTAGGTTTAATTGGGAGGTATTCCTAAGAGAACTGTCATTTCTGGGTGAAAAGGTCTTATGTGGGGGGGAAAAGGTGAGGAAATGTGTGAGAAAGCTGGTGTTTCTGGGAGTAAATGCCATCTTTTGGGGGCTAGAAATGGTCTTTCTGGTGGGATGTGCCACATCTTTGTGAGGCAATCGGT
>NW_011127999.1:0-768 GCF_000146605.3 Meleagris gallopavo
ATTGCACAGTGGGCCACCCAAGAATGGACTGTCCGTGCCCGGCCGATCTGGGGCAAGGACATGTGGTTAGACATATGGAATACAGTCAAACACAGGACTGTACGTGTCTACCATGTTTCTGGTCATCGGCCCCTACAGTCACCGGGAATGATGAAGCCGACACGCTGGCCCGAGTTCGATGGATTGAGAATTCACCATCCGAGAACATCGCCCGTTGCTTACATCAGAAGCTACGGCGTGCGGGACAAAAGGCAATGTGGGCAGCTGCTAAAGCATGGGGACTGCCCATACAGCTAGCTGACATCGTCCAGGCATGCCGGGGTTGCGACGCTTGCTCCAAGATGAGACCGAGACCGCTGCCCGAAACAACAGCCCATCTTGCTAGAGGACATAATCCTCTCCAGCGATGGCAGGTCGATTACATCGGGCCCCTTCCTCGGCCTGAGGGGGCCAGATATGCCCTGACCTGTGTTGACGCTGCAAGTGGGCTACTGCAGGCTTATCCAGTACCGAAAGCAAACCAGGCATATACCATCAAGGCACTCACAGAACTGATGTCTGCCTACGGGACACCTCAAGTCATCGAGAGCCACCAACGAACTCATTTTACTGGTGCACTGATACAACGCTGGGCAGAAGAAAATAACATCGACTGGCGATTCCACCTGCCATATAATGCAACGGGGGCAGGCCTCATCGAACGTTATATAACGTAATCATGGTATTCTTAAGGCTGCCCTGAAGACAGACTCCCAGTCTCTGCAGGGG
>NW_011128000.1:0-495 GCF_000146605.3 Meleagris gallopavo
AGCCAATAGCTGTTTTTCAACCAGAAACCAATGGGGGTCCGAAGAGAACTCTGGCGTTGCCACAGGCCCCAACCAAAGCCATCTTGAGTAATGTGAACATCTAACTCGGCTGGGAGGGTAGGATCTAACATACCCAATGCCTGGGCTTGTTTAACTGCCAGTTTCGCCTGTTGAAAAGCGTCCTGTTCTGTTTTCCCCCAATCCCAAAGCTGCCCCTTTTTTGTGAGTCTATACAGTGGTCTTAGCAGCCGCGCTAGGTGAGGTATAAAAGAACACCAATAACCTAATAAATAACCTAAAAAAAATACACCTAGAAACTCTTGCAGCTGCTTCGATGTTGTAGGGACTGGGAACACCTGAACCTTATCGATGACAGCACTGGGCAGTACTGTGGTCTTTCCTGACCAAACCACCCCCAGGAATTTTACAGACAGGCCCAGACCTTGCACCTTTTGGGGATTTATAGCCCATCCCCTGTGCTGTAATAGGCGGTTA
>NW_011128001.1:0-653 GCF_000146605.3 Meleagris gallopavo
TGTACACCTGACTCTCTCGGGATCATGCTCTTGGTCTGGCTCGTCAGGAATGAAATCGGGGCTATGTAGCATTTCCACCACAGCATATTCTCTTAAATAACAGATGCCTTCTTCCATATCAGCCCATTTCTTTTTCTCAGGCATCAGATCATCTTTGAAGGGGTATCTTTCTTTTACAGCTAACAACATCCGCTTCCAGAGGGTAAAGGCCTGGTTCTGGCATGTACTAATACCTCTGTCAATGGCTGAGTCCCTAGCAATGCCACCCAGTTGGCGAGCTTCTCTACTATCCAGCCACACACTGTTGGCCCCATTGTCCCAACATCGAAGTAACCAAGTGGCAATAGGCTCGTTTGGGTGACGTGAAAAGTCTTTTCTCAGACTTCGAATTTCATTCATTTTCAGAGATCGATCAACAATAGTAACGATATCTTGCTCACCTCTTACTCTTTCGGGACTTCTTGTTGCCCTCATTGGCGCCGGTGACCGTGGTCTTACTGAGGGCCCCTCCCCTGGACTTAGGGGTGCTTCTTGTGGATCTTGGAGCCACTCCTCTGGACCTCTCTCCTCTTCTTTCTTCTCTTCTAACTGAGTCGAGATTCGTTTCATTTTCCGTCCTCTTACAGGGGCAAGTGACATCAATTGTGGTGCTT
>NW_011128002.1:0-668 GCF_000146605.3 Meleagris gallopavo
GACTAACAAAGGCTTCCTTCCACAAATACGTTGGCCAGAAAAGGGAATTAAAACATTCACCCCCAACCAACCAACAAATAAGACAGGAGATCCGATGACTGACAACTGACATGGAGCAGGCTGAAGGAAATATTAAAGTTCATACCCTGAGTAGGATAACACCCTCCAAGAGGAACGTGCTATAAACACACGACTGATGTTCATGACTCTCCACCCAAGACACGTTGAAAGACACCCCAAAAGGGAACAGATGAGGTTAGGATGTGAGGGAAAGTCCTGGAGGGTGCAGAGGAGGGGCGGGGAGAGAAATTAAGGAGACAAGAGAAACAGAGAAGCTGCGCTGCTCCTTCCCCACCAAGACAGGGATCCCTTCTTGCTAAGCACTGCCCCTTCACTTCTTGGTGAAAAATACCCAGGATAGCATTCACTTTGCTAGCGCTGCTATCAAACACCAGCACGGTCACAGCTACAGCACTGATCAATGGCAACACCAAATCCATTCCATTGGTTGCTTCAATCAATCCTTTATTGTCACCGCTTGTGAAAATGTCCCATTGAAAGTCCTTGGGTGGACTCGGGCAGGCCAATGCCAACAATAGGAACGCCACGGCAACCGGACAGCAAAGCTCCACCTATGTGCGCACTTGGTGACGGCATCGCAGAGTCAC
>NW_011128003.1:0-498 GCF_000146605.3 Meleagris gallopavo
AACTGCCAGAAAGAACCCTTCCCCGCGGCAGTCAGCCCTCAAACGAAGCTCCAAGAGAGGGGCGAGCCAGGCTCTGCCCCTTCCAGCCACGGAGCTGAACTGCCTTCACCTGTGCTCCCAGGGCTGGCTGGGTCCTTTCCTCAGCTGCTCCATCAGTGGTTCAGGCTGTGGTTCAACAGCTCTCATACAGCAGAGCAAAGGAAAAAGAGCAAAGCAAAGCAACAGATGAAAGAAGAACAACAAAGAAAACTAGCAGGGTTCTAGGAAATAACAGAAAGCCACAGGAAGCAAGGCAGAAGGCAAGGTTATGTCTGTGTGTCTGGGAACAGAGCTGCGGACGTTCAGTGCTGCTCGGAGCACCATCGCAGACAGCTGCACAGAGCAGGGCTCCAGAAGCACTGACAGCTCCTGTCAGCTTCAGTATTGAAGCGATCTGATCAACTTCCAATTCCGTATTTCAAGCACTTTAAAGAAAAAAGCACTAAAGCTGGCAAACAC
>NW_011128004.1:0-843 GCF_000146605.3 Meleagris gallopavo
ACAGCAGCTCACAGACAAGCACGGAGGCTTTGGAAGTAAATGATGGCAGAAGGTGAGGAGGAGGAGCTCAGTTCACTGATTATCACAAGCAACTGTGACACGAGCCAACCAGTAAGGAAGATAAGTGAGAAAACATCTGCTAAAGTACATAGCGAGGGGCCAGGAGCTCAGCTAGGTAAGTTAGGAGGAAGCAGCTCAGGTAGGAAAGTGAGGGGCCAGCAGGTAAGCTAGGTGATTTTAGGAAGAAGCAGCTCAGGTAGGTAAAGGAAGGGACAGCAGCTCAGGTAAGAAGAGCAGGCAAGGGAATCGTAGGCTACGGCAAGGGGGGAGTGAGGGTAAAGGAGAAAAGAAAGAATGGGGCAGGTAGGTAACGTTTAAGGGGAGTTTAAGCAATACTTATGATAAAAAGAAAATGAAAGAAAAAACAAAGAAAAGAAAGAAAAAAAGAAAAAATAAAGAAAATTAAAAAAAGAAATAGAAAAAGGAAATTAAAAAAGAATAGAAAAAAGAAGAATACCCTTAGGCACAAACTCCTGAACGCGTCTGGGACTAAGAGTGGATCCAGCTGTGCTGAGGAACCTTACCTCTGTGGTTGGAAGAGTTCAGACAGCCATGGGGTTCGCTCTGATCCTCACGATGCAGCAGGAGAGCTGTGTGCTGTAGGTGTGCGTAACCTGTCCTCTAGGTGGAAAACAACCAAGTGCATCCAGCCATGTCCAGTCTTGTTAAGTCACTGTTACATCTACTACAGCATATCTATGCTCATCAAAAAATGCATTCCTGCTTCCCCTTACGGGTGTATATTGTAGCTGTATCTATCTGTTGGAGGTTGGTGGAGTCTGC
>NW_011128005.1:0-660 GCF_000146605.3 Meleagris gallopavo
GGCAGAGGAAGGAACAAACGTTCGGAAATTATATGAAAGAACAGGAATCAGAGCCTTCTCTACAATGAGCGCTTGAGATGGAAGATTGCAGGCTGTTATGCAGGCAGTGTCCAGTTTGTGGTGCCTGAGAAGGGGACAAACTGTTTAGGACATCTGGTTAGAAGTACAGTCTAGGATCAGCCCCAGATGTTTCACAATCACTGTGCAGATGAGACATGGAGACATTGCAGAGTACCTGAGAAATAAATGTGAAACACTCCATCTTCTTGTCCTCTTAAATGCTATTTGGCTTATATTACACTTTGATTTAGCTGTATTTTTATATATGTATATAATTTTATTTCTGTAAACAAATTCTTTCTGTTGAATCTTGGTGTGAATTCCTGAAGAGATGTTTTTGTTTTTGTTTTGTATTCTTGTGGACAGCTGATTATTTATCTTTTCTGTTGACACTCTTGGTATCCAGGGAGGACCATCCATTTCAAGATGAATATGTATATTCAGAAATGTATAATACTTTTTACACTTTTTTACCCATTACAGCTTGTCTTTATGTTTCATAAGGAATGTCTAATTTATCTTATCATATCATATATATATTTTTCCTGTTAATGCTTAAGGGAGAATGCAAGCACATAGGATCTAAAAAATACTTCTTTT
>NW_011128006.1:0-881 GCF_000146605.3 Meleagris gallopavo
CACATAATATGCAGATGCCACATAGTTATTTCCATCCATGTTTTCAATTGGCTATATATACCTCTTGCTCCATAGAGCAAAGTGGTGAACTTAATTAAGGCCCAGTATGTTTTTAGCATTAAGAAAGAAGAGACAGTGGCATGCAGCCCCTTAAAAGGCAGTTTCAGTAGAGAAAGCTATTTTTTTTCTCTTTTTTTTTCTTTACAGAAACAAGATAGCAAGGCTCAAAGTTTACGAAATATCCTAGAGTATTGGCCGTCCGTCTGGACTTTTCAAGGTCACGCTTTCAGACAGTACTGGTGAAACAGATAAACTTTCCCAATGAAGCTGTCTGAGAGCGGAGAGAGAGATTTGTTCAAAAAGCTAAAAAGCAACTGTTGCCCGCATTCTCCACCAAGAATGTCAACGGTTTACGGGCTGGTTCGGCCCGGTTCCGTGACTAGAAGGGCGGAGGGATCCGCGGATCCGCGCCCCGGGAAAAAGAAAATAAGGGACCCCGAAATAATTGAAAACAGTGGCAACAATCTGAGGTAAAACAAAGTAATTTACTAAATATGGTATCAACAGAATTTTTATAAGGAGAGAGAATGTGAAATTGATGGTGGATGGCCTTACCACAACGCTGAGATGAGAAGCGCAGGCAGAGAAGCGCAGGCGAGAAGCGCAGGCAGAGAAGCGCAAGCGAAGCAGCGCAGGCAGAGAAGCGCAAGCGAAGCAGCGCAGGCAGAGAAGAGAGCATCAGGTGACCTTGCCGGGAGTTATATCTCCTCGCTGACCGCAAAGCCCCTGGGAACGTGCTGCTCTCTCCGCTGGACAGGCACCCGGAACTTGAGCATCAGCAGTCAACCCCAGTACCATTGCATGATGTTATGATGTGGAAT
>NW_011128007.1:0-505 GCF_000146605.3 Meleagris gallopavo
TGGAAGTTACGTGTGAAGCAAGGGAGAACAGAAATAAACAAGAGCAGGGAGCAGAAACTAAAGCAAAGGGGTTTTCGTTTTTGAATAATCTACAGAAATTGATTTTGCTTGGGTTGTGTCAGCCACTCAGAACTATTCCACGCACTGGGCACGGGGGCGGATATGGACAGACATCATATTGCACAGCTACAAATCGGGGAATCTCTGCTCTTAGTGAGGAATCGGGATCACCACACAGCTGAAGCCCAGAATCCTCACAGAGACACAGCATCTAGAATCGGGAAACAGCGACAGAACATGAAGTAATCCAACCTACAGGAGCTGGTATCCTCAGCATCCTCGTAGAATCCTCAGACAACTGATTCACAGACACCTCAGACTCCAGTAACCCATCATAGCCCCACAGTATCAAAACCACCACATCTTGTTTCCTCGCTCCCACAGAGGGAAATGCAGCACGGAGCCCGCGTGGCTCTGCGCTGTATCGCATGTGAGTATCCCCGTC
>NW_011128008.1:0-364 GCF_000146605.3 Meleagris gallopavo
ATATGGGGAGTTCCCACTGAGGCTGGAGTTCCTATTGGCATTGGGGGGATTTTTGGAGGGGCTGAGGGGGTCGAATGGAGGTTGAGGGGTGCTGGGGTGATGTGAGGGGACTCGATAGGGGTTGGGGTCCCAGGGTTTGCAGTCAGCCCCCAGAGACCTGCAGCCTGGAGCTCCAGCCCCGCCCCTTCCATCTTGTCCCCCTGGCAGCCCCTCAAGACACCTCAGTGTCCCCTCAGTGACTCCAGGTGCCCCTGGTCTGTGGCAGCATGCAACACACTAGGTGGTTCTGTGGCTGGGAGGCTGGGGGTGAACCCTGCTACCTCCCTGCAGGGTCTGGGGGTCTTCAATCTCCTGCCGTTTCAGG
>NW_011128009.1:0-380 GCF_000146605.3 Meleagris gallopavo
TTTGTTCTTTTTAGGTTAACAGTATTTCTTGTCATGAAACTATGTTTGCCTTGTTTCCTTTCTCACACATATAGAATTGACAATTGAGGCCTTGATTGAGTTGTAATGACTGTATTATTAATATAATTACGATTGTATTATGAAGGGCATTGACAAAGCCGCACAGAAAGCTATGCTTGTACAAAAGAAAAGGGGAATTGTTGGGGAATGGCTGCAAGAGCAGGGCAGCCATGAGAATATGTACGAGCATAGCTGGTGCAGCAGCACAGAGTGCATACCCATGAGAAAATACTAGGAGTTAGGAGTCACAATGTCCTTGGGGCAGCATATAAACAGCGGGCCCACATCTGCAGCTGTGCTCTGTGGATGTGGGGGGGGCT
>NW_011128010.1:0-485 GCF_000146605.3 Meleagris gallopavo
AAGACGATCCTTAATCCCCAAGTTGAGCAAGCTAAGCAAGAGGAGAGCATTAAGCTCCATTGGAACGCGCAGACATGTGGCCCAATCCTCCCGTGTTTATGACTGGACTTGGGGAAATCCTAGAATCCTCGTAGAATGTCTTGGGATGGAAGGGAATTTAAGGATCATCAAGCTCCAACCCCTGTGCCTGAGGCTGGGCTGCCAGCATCCACATTTCATGCGGGACTAGACAAGGCTGCCCACGGCCCCATCCATCCCAGCCTTGGTCTCCTCCAGGGATGGGGAAAATCCGTTTTGTATGTACTTGTTGGTAATGTTCTTCCCGTTTTGACGTGTCGAATGTGTTGTGCTCGGCCTCGTCCAACTGAGCCAAACCTGGAATGACCTGTTTTCTCCATTTTGTTGTGCAGCGCCAAAGAAACGCGGCAAGCTCATCACCTTCCTTCGTTCCTTGGTGAAGGCCCGCCAAAGAGCCGAAGGAGCGG
>NW_011128011.1:0-818 GCF_000146605.3 Meleagris gallopavo
AAATGTCAGGTAGATATGATTTTACTTTAATAGAGGCAGTAATAAGTTCTGAGGTCAATAAAACTCTTAAAGTTCTAGGTTTTTTAAAAGTAGGTTGAAAATTCATTCTTTTTCATTTCTGTACATTAGATAGAGTGAGTCAGAGCGGAGAGTTTATAGTTTTTATTGCATGGTAAAACCTTACTCTAACTTTTCCATTAAAGAGATTGCTCTGTATTCCACATGGAGTAACTTCAGTAATGCATTGTTTTGTGTATAGAATAAAAGAACAAATTAGTGCTTTTAACTTTCCTTTAAAGTTTCTTCCCTAGAGCCAGCAATTGCTCCTACAGTATTTCAAATGAATCTTTTATTAAAGTTTTATAACACAGGGGTTTTTTGTTTTGTTTTTGTTTTTTCAGCTTTGATTGTACAAAAGATACTGAAGTGCTTTCCAAAGTACCTTTACAGGTCATTTGAATCCAGCTTCATATTTTGTCCAAACATTGTTTTGACCCAGTCAAAATACCAATGAGTATTTTTTCAGTGACATTTTTCTGAATTCCAAAACTTCAGTTTGTCTACTGATTAAATGTCAAAATCTTTTAAAGTCATAATAAGATTACTAATCTTGAGTATGTTGGTAATTTACCCATAATTCCCAAACCATTAAGTACAAAATAGATAGACAATAGGTGTTTTTCACTCAAAAAAATAAATTAAATTTTATATTCTGTGTTTGATATGTTTGATAAGCATTGGATGTTTATTTATCTGACTTGAATCTTATTCCCTGCTTGCAAAAAGGCAAACAGGAAGATTCACACATCAGTTCCATC
>NW_011128012.1:0-673 GCF_000146605.3 Meleagris gallopavo
GTGGGTGCATATGTCCCATTTAGGGAAGGAAAGGAGTATTTCTTAGCAGAACTGCCATAGCATTTAGGGAAAATGTCCTATCCTTGGGAGAGAAGTGGTATTTGTGGGAGAAGATGTCCTATTCTTGGTTGCAAGTGTCCAATTTGGTCTTGTCATCTAGTCTTTTTGGGAGAAAACGTGCGGTAGTTTGAAGAAAACAGGTATGCCTGGGAGAAAATATCATCTTTTTGGAAGCACAGGCCCAATTTCCAAGTGAAATGTAGTATTTCTGGGAGAAAATGACAAGTACGTGGGAGAAAAGTGGGCAATAGTGGGAAAGACTGACTTCTCTTGGAGGGCAAGTGTGGTATTTTTGGTGTGAAAAGGGGTCCTTTGGGGAGAAAACGGGGTGTAGATGGGAGGAAATGTCCTGTTGAGGAGTGTCCAGCAGTATTTTTGAGAGAAAAGGGAAGGTACTTGTCAGAAAAGTGCTCTTTCTGGGAGAGAGTAGCATAGTTGGTTGGAAAATGCCACCCATTTGTGAGAAAGCTGCTTTGTTTCCGGAGGAAATAGCATTCTTTGGGGAGAAGATGTCCTCTTTTGGATGGAAAAGTGTAGTTGTGGGAGAAGCTGTCCAATGTTTGGCCCAAGGTAGCATTACTGGGAGGTAATGTCATTTGTATTGGAGAAGGGA
>NW_011128013.1:0-348 GCF_000146605.3 Meleagris gallopavo
AAGATGGTGAAGGGCCTGGAGCATCTCCCCTATGAAGAAAGGCTAAGTGAACTGGGTCTGTTTAGCCTTGAGAAAAGAAGACTGAGAGGGGACCTGATCCAGCTTTATAAATATCTGAGGTGTGGCGGCCATAGTGGTGAGGCCAGTCTCTTTTCAGTGGTACGTGGAGACAGGACGAGGGGAAACGGACATAAGCTGCAGCATAGGAAGTTTTGCACGAATGTGCGTAAGAACTTCTTTATGTTGAGGGTGACGGAGCACTGGAACAGGCTGCCCAGGGAGGTTGTGGAGTCTCCTTCTCTGGAGATATTTCAAGTCTCGCCTGGACGCCTACCTGTGCGACCTGGT
>NW_011128014.1:0-625 GCF_000146605.3 Meleagris gallopavo
GGAAGGGCTGGAGCCTGGCTGCACCTCTCTCAGAGCTCATGCAAGGGCTGACTGCAGCTGGGGAAGGATCTCCTTCTGGAGGTCCCTCCTTGGTGATGCTTTTTCCTCTGCACCTGGAATCTTCTGATATGGGGGAGCAATCTTCTTCCCTTCCTTTATAGTACCTCTCTGCTGTGCCAGTCCTCCCACCATCACACCTCCGTTGTAACGCCTTTCCTAGTCACAGAATCACAGAATGGCCCGGGTTGGAAGGGACCTCAAGAATCATTTCTTGCAATACCAATTCTTAAAAGCAGTTTTACAATGGAGTATGAAATCTAATCCACTGACAGGATGGAGTTGCTCGAGAATACTAGAGTTTGCAGATTCAAAATCAAGCCTAGAATGCCAGACCTGAAGACTTTTCAGGAAATACGACAATGAAAGATAACATTAAATAAATAAATAACCCAATGCAGCCACGTTATTTAAAATTGGCCTTGAAAGCTACCAGTGTCTAACTACTGTTATTTTAGAGTTGTGCCCCTCTCTTAGCAGCCACCAATTTACTCAGCCAGCCATTACAAACCTTAATTTTCATAACTATGCAAGGGCTGATCCAAAAAGGAATGCCTCCTATTTATAA
>NW_011128015.1:0-735 GCF_000146605.3 Meleagris gallopavo
AGATAGCTTAACAAAATGTTGTGTGCAAACACTGGAGTGTGTTAAGTAAGCACAGGGACTTTCAGCCAGTGGTTAAGTAGATGCTGAGTAGTTCTATAGCCAGGAGATAGCAAGAGACTGGTTCAACTTAAAACGAGCAATAAAAATCCAGAAATTAAGCAATAAAATAAAAATATCCTTGATTGCCTCAATAAAATGACTTATATCTGTGACACTAAAATGACTGAAGTGGTGAGTATTGAAATGTTACACCGATAAATCTTAGTCTGTTTCCCATTTGTCCAAGGGCTTGTACCAGAAGCAAAAATGGGGAAGAATCTGTTAGAGTGCTTAATTAATTTATGAAAGCTTTTCCAAAATATTTTCTTGTTAGTATTTTTTTTCCTTGAAATTTGGGCCTCAGACTGAAAGGAGGGAGAAAAACGATTGCCCCATTACTGTGTTTTCTTATACATGCACCTACATCCAGAAAGTTATGAAATCTCAAACAGCAGTGAGCACGCTTAATATGATGCTGAAAAAAAACATCAATCCTGCAGAAAAACTTACTTAAAAAAAATAGTTGTAGAGGTAATCTCAAGGAAAATCTGGGATTTAATTTGGAGACGGTCAGGAATTTGGTTGGTGATCTTGTTCTGAGTTAATGTGAATTCTTTCATTTCAGAAATCATACCACTATATGGGATGTCCAGCTACATTACCAGGGAAGATCAGTACAGCAAACCACAGCACAAA
>NW_011128016.1:0-606 GCF_000146605.3 Meleagris gallopavo
CAAGCTCTAATAAGGCATTTGCAAGTTCGAGGAGCGACAGCTGTAGTGCTCTCAGGGAGAGCGTTTCATAAAGAGGGGGGAGATCCTTTCAGGACTGCGGAGAAAATACCCCCCACTCGCAGGTAGTGCAGGAGGCTGAATTCGCACTTGTCGGCATCGGAATCGCACTCCTTCGCTCTCACGCGCAGAAAGCGGCATTCGCGCTGAACTGCTCCGGAGACTTTGCCGTAGCTGGCCGAGAAATCACGCTTTTCCCCGAACGCCGCTTTGAGCTGTCAGCAGCGGTCTCGTGTTTCTTGCTTGTGGACAACGGGCCACTTCAGCCGGCTGCTTTTCTCCGACGAGTGAGCGGGCTCCTGTGCGCGCATCGGAAAGGAGCGGTTTGCACTTCGCCTTGGCTACATGCAGAATGCACTACGCCTACCTCTGAATACTATGTCTCTGTCTTTATTTCGTTCGACAATTCATTCTAGTCAGGTTTTCCACTTGCGACACATCTGCATTCAGAGAGGAAAAGAGTGGAAGGGAAAACCCTCTACTAATAGGACACCTGGAACATCGAGGAGCGACAGCTGTAGTGCTCTCAGGGAGAGCGTTTCAGAAGAG
>NW_011128017.1:0-414 GCF_000146605.3 Meleagris gallopavo
GGATATGGCTGTAAAGCTGCATCATGTGGATGCTCATGTGCCCAAGAGTCGGGCTACAGAAGAACAGCAAAATAACCATCAGGTAGACAGAGCTGCCAGAATTGAGGTGGCCCAAATAGACCTGGACTGGCAGAACAAGGGTGAATTATTTCCAGCCCGATGGGCCCATGAGACCTCGGGCCATCAAGGAAGAGATGCGACATATAAGTGCGCTAGAGACCGAGGGGTGGATTTAACTATGGATGCTATTGCGCAAATCATTCACGACTGTGACACGTGTGCCACAATTAAACAAGCCAAGAGAATGAAACCTCTCTGGGAGGAAGGGCGATGGCAAAAGTACAAATATGGGGAGGCATGGCAGGTTGATTATATCACCTTGCCACGATCTCGTAATGGTAAGCGTTATGTGCT
>NW_011128018.1:0-495 GCF_000146605.3 Meleagris gallopavo
AGAAGGATGGTATGCTATTGCTCTCCACTTGCTCGGATTGCCCCTGCTGGATCCATCTGTGTACCAAGCATCTTCAGGGATAGGGTATTTTCCCTCCTGAGCGGGACTCTTCTGCGGTGGAGCGACCAGTATTCCTTTCGGTGCGTCACTGTGATATGTTAGTGGGCCTAGGATCTTCTGAAGTTCTTCTTTCAAAGGGGATGAAGACAGACTGCTCCTTTGGCTGAGATAGGCGACCCATCGTGCCACTGTTTGTGCTTGGGCCACCCCGTCTTCGGAAGGTGGGTCAGATCTTTTACCCACCCCTGAATCGGCAGAGTGGTCTTGACTATAACTTCAGCCGTTTCAGTTATTGGCTCTACTGCCTGCAGTGCTGAATCGGCAGCCAATAACTGTCTTTTCAATCATACTGTATCTCTCTTCTGCTCCGTGCCAAACCCGAGACCAGAAACCAATGGGGGTCCAAACAGAACTCGGGCGTTGTTGCCACAGGCC
>NW_011128019.1:0-323 GCF_000146605.3 Meleagris gallopavo
TTTAGGATAATAATCTTGGGTATTAGATTCTTTTGGTGTAGCATTTAACAAAATGGAGTTGGTGCCATTTGCATTCAGTTTGTAAGTGCTGCTGATGTTTGTGACATACAGTTGAGTCCTTTTTTTAAAAATTACGGTTTCCAAGTTCTAAATCCAACTCTGGGCATTAGAGAAAATCCACTTTATCCAATGAAATAACCAAACCTCCTCAAATTTTCCCCCCAAATCTTTTGAACTCTCAGCAACTGATCAGTGCCTTTCTGAACAGAAATGACTTAACCAAACAGAAATTTGGAATAAGAAGGGAGTGAGAAGCTGCCTTC
>NW_011128020.1:0-578 GCF_000146605.3 Meleagris gallopavo
ATCGTTACTATTGTTGATCGATCTCTGAAAATGAATGAAATTCGAAGTCTGAGAAAAGACTTTTCACGTCACCCAAATGAGCCTATTGCCACTTGGTTACTTCGATGTTGGGACAATGGGGCCAACAGTGTGTGGCTGGATAGTAGAGAAGCTCGCCAACTGGGTGGCATTGCTAGGGACTCAGCCATTGACAGAGGTATTAGAACATGCCAGAACCAGGCCTTTACCCTCTGGAAGCGGATGTTGTTAGCTGTAAAAGAAAGATACCCCTTCAAAGATGATCTGATGCCTGAGAAAAAGAAATGGGCTGATATGGAAGAAGGCATCTGTTATTTAAGAGAATATGCTGTGGTGGAAATGCTACATAGCCCCGATTTCATTCCTGACGAGCCAGACCAAGAGCATGATCCCGAGAGAGTCAGGTGTACACCAAACATGTGGCGTACATTCACAAAGACCGCACCAGAAAGGTACGCCAGCACATTTGCAGCAATGTATGGCAGAGGGGAAAGAAGACCCCTTATAAGTGAATTGGTTAATAAACTTCAAGACTTTGAGTTACATTTAAGCCCTCTGCG
>NW_011128021.1:0-345 GCF_000146605.3 Meleagris gallopavo
CCTACACCGGAGCGGGGCGCGGGGCCGTGGGGGGCTCGGACCCCCCCTGGAAGTTTCTGCGAGTGGGGCTGCGGTCTCTCCAGCGGTTTGGAGGCTCCCGTGGGGGGATGGCGTATAATTTGTTATAGGGCCACGAGACAAAAGCACGGGGACCGAGAGGGGACGGCCGGCCCGTGGAGGGGGGGATGTCCGCAGTTCTCCCCGCACGCAACCCGCGGCTCGACGAGGGGGTCCGGAGCTGCGGGAGGAGATCCCAGCGCCGGCCCCGGTCCCAACTTTCCCTCCTCACCTCGGCTGGCGGCTCCCAGGCCGCTGTAGGTACCAAACAAGCACAAAAGAAGCAAA
>NW_011128022.1:0-423 GCF_000146605.3 Meleagris gallopavo
AAATGTGGCTCTTTTCTAATGTTCTTTTTAAATATTTAAGCATTCTGGGGAAAAAAAAAAGACCAGCACTTTTTCCCATCATCTGCCTCTCTCAAGCATTCCTGGGACAAGGCAGGGACAGCAATGCCTCCACAAAGAGAAGACTAACAACTTTTCTCTAAACCTTGTAGGTTGGTTTTATGGCTTGTTTGTCTCTGCTGTAAGTGGGGGTCAGTGAGCTGAACTGTTCCCTGACAAGATGCTTGGTTAACCCTGTTAGAGTCTTGCCATGAACAGCCTCATTTCAGTTGTACCTCTCCCTCTACACTGTATTGCCTGGTTTCTTTAAAGTCTTTGTGGTTTGAGCTTCCTGCTTCAAACTCAGAAGCGTACCACGCTTGCCCTCAGAGATCAGTAAGTGAGGCAGAGTGAGAGATGTTGTTT
>NW_011128023.1:0-316 GCF_000146605.3 Meleagris gallopavo
ATTTTCTTCACCTTGCTGACAAGTAGCAGAGATAGTCAAGGGAACAGATTTCCCCAAATATTAATATACTACATAATTTCTGCAGACTAATAAGAAACTAGTACACAGACATAGAATCAGAGAATATTTTGAATTGGAAGAGACCCTTAAAGGTCACGTCAAGCCTGGTCCAGACTTTGAATGTCTCCATGGACGGGGCTTCCACCACATCTCTGGACAAGCTGCTCCAGTGCCTTACTGTACTGCCTTGCAACCTAAATCTCTCATCTTCTGGTTTGAAACTGTTTTCCCTTGTCCTCTCACAACAGATCCTGAT
>NW_011128024.1:0-336 GCF_000146605.3 Meleagris gallopavo
CAGCTGAGCCGGGAGAAATCAGAACATGAACATGGATGAGCTCCTTCTGTCCATCACTGATGTTACATAGAAGACTGCCATTGGAACTGCAGTGATTCGTGCTTCCTAGGAGCTCTCCACTGATGGAAGCACGCAGTGCATCAGTGCTACTTGCCCTGGATCTTGTGTGTTGGCAAGGGCTCGATTCACCTAGAAAGGATACACAAGGATTAGTGTCAAACTTTCACAAGCTGAATTATGACAGTGGTTCTTGGTCAGGGGTGAACTGAAGCCGTTAGGCAGGGGCTTGAACGCTAGAAGGAGACACAAGCGCACTGCAAGCTTGAATTCTGTGTT
>NW_011128025.1:0-576 GCF_000146605.3 Meleagris gallopavo
ATTGGTCCCCCATTCTCCCATGTGACATGGGCTCAGGGAACTGCTGAGGGGCTGAAGTTATGACTTGTGTGCAGGGAGGAGAAGAGACGGGACTTGATCCTCTGGGATCAAGCCACCCATTGTGCCCAATACTCTCACCTGTCAGCACCAGCTCCACGGGCTCACTCTTATTTGATGTCCACAGTGGCTCTGACACCTGGTACCGACACTGATACGTCCCCGCATCTTCCAGCTTTGTGAAGCAAAGGAGAACTCAGCTGTATCCTGCTCCTTGTCTTTTTCCTTGTCGGATCTCAGAGTTCCATTCAACCAGAGCTGGACATGGGCTCGCACGCGGGGCAGGTGGCAGCGCAGGGTGATATTGTCCCCCAGGGACACCCCCTGGCTGGGGTGCAGCGACAGGGAGGGTGGGGGCACTGGGACAGGGCACAGCAGTCAGCCTTGTCCCTGCACACCCTCCTCTGCCCCTCTCATGGCCCCCTGACCACGCTCTCTCCCCATTCTCCCCCTGTCCCCGTACTCACGTTGCTGTGCCCTGCTCGCTGCCACCAGCCACCAACCTGCAAGGCACACGGT
>NW_011128026.1:0-404 GCF_000146605.3 Meleagris gallopavo
GACCTGATCAACTACAGGAAGCACCACAATTGATGTCAGTTGCCCCTGTAAGAGGACGGAAAATGAAACGAATCTCGACTAAGTTAGAAGAGAAAAAAGAGGAGGAAAGAGGTCCAGAGGAGTGGCTCCAAGATCCACAAGAAGCACCCCTGAGTCCAGGGGAGGGGCCCTCAGTAAGACCACGGTCACCAATGCCTACGAGGGCAACAAGAAGTCCTGAAAGAGTAAGAGGTGAGCAAGACATCGTTACCATTGTTGATCAATCTCTGAAAATGAATGAAATTCGAAGTCTGAGAAAAGACTTCTCACATCACCCAAATGAGCCTACTGCCACTTGGTTACTTCGATGTTGGGAAAATGGGGCCAACAGTGTGTGGCTGGATAGTAGAGAAGCTCGCCAACTG
>NW_011128027.1:0-461 GCF_000146605.3 Meleagris gallopavo
ACACGGGGCAAAAGTTCCAAAAGCTGCAGAGAGGCCCGGTGACCTGACGGCTGGTATTCCACAGCTTTCAAAAGACTTTCTCCAGGCCACGGGAAACAATTCCCAGAGACCTCACAGAACAACATTCAGCTCCTTCCAATTGTCTTACTGGGAGACCTCTGAGACACAGAGGCAGAGCCAACACGACGCTCAGAGCACCCAGGAAACAACAACCACCCATGCTTCCTGTGGAGAACCACCCACTGGCCACTGAAAAGCAGAACCCTTGCTGAACTGTCCCAGCCAAAGATGAACAAATACCAAGGAAACGAAGCCTGGTGACTTACCTCCAGCATTCCCCTGGGCTCATGGACAGGATTCCGTCTGCTGATTCGCCAGCAGGGCCTGCAGGCACAAGTGTGATCAGACACAGGTGAGGAGGGCTTCCACTGCACGTGGGGGCCTCCTTTTTAACACGGGGA
>NW_011128028.1:0-584 GCF_000146605.3 Meleagris gallopavo
GGAGCAGGGTGGGTTCCCGTGGCCAAATTCCATGGCCGCCCTGCAGGGATGGGGACTTGATGATCCTATTGGAACAGATAAGCTATCCTGTTTTCTTGGCCCACCCCGAGCCAAGGCTTTCCACCTCACATGTTTTCGGGTAAAGTTTGCAGGACTAAGGTATACTTGACTTGGGAGGCTCAAGCTCCAGGTGAAAGTAAGGAATAGTATAAAATGGCATGAGAGAGAAGGAATATGGGGGGGTGGAAGGATGGCATCCGCAAGTGGGGAAGCAGGGGCTGCAGCCACCAACATACTCACGTGGGAAAGACGATGACTCGGCCTGAGGAGGTCAGGGAGGCCACCGGTGCCACCCGGGGACACCAGCATGTCCAGCAGCCAGGGGACCTGCAGGGGAGAACGGGGAGGATGCGGGGACGTCCTCGTCACGGCTGAGGCGCTGGGGGACACGAGGAGCCCAAGGCGGGGAGAGCTGACAGCAGCACAGCACTCGCACGGCCCGAGCAGCCGGCCAGCTCCTGGTGAGCCGTGTGCGGGCAGCTCTGGGCTCGTGGGACTGCCCAGGCCACGCAGAAACTACAGCT
>NW_011128029.1:0-432 GCF_000146605.3 Meleagris gallopavo
GCATCCTGGAACAGCAGGTCCCAGCTCAGGGAAACACCTTTCCCCGCAGTTGACATCCACTCTTTCTCCAAGACGCTGGCTGGAAGAAAGTGCAAGGACTTGGAAGAAGAGAAACAAAAGCAGAGCTGTGGCCTGCCAAGAAACAAGTGAAGGTAGAGTGCAGTGGGGAGAAGGCTCAGAGGATTCTGCAACAGAGCAAAGATGGTGTGCTTACTCCAGCAGCACACCCTGGGCCTGCCCCAGCACCACGTAAGCAGTTACGGACCTCAAAGTTAAGAGAAAAGAAGATGCTGTGGAAGCTGCCCTGGTGAGCTGCTTCCCTTATCAATCACATTGAGTTTTGCTTTGCGTTTTCCTTCTGTGTAGAGGCAAAAAGAGTTGAAGGCTACAAAGTCCAAAGGCAAGGACATGCCAGAATATGTAGCCCCATCT
>NW_011128030.1:0-911 GCF_000146605.3 Meleagris gallopavo
TCACCAAAGCAAAGATGAGGGCTGTGCATAATGAGCAGTTCTCAGACAAGATGGAAGCAAAAATGGTGTTGGGTAGCTGAGCCTTCTCTGGTGGTAAGCAACATGGTGCACAGAGTGCAGCCATGTGCTCCGAGCAAGGAGCACAGGGTTGTGGCAAGAGGCCCGGATGCAGGGCAGTGCCTTCATGACTGTATTGTGTCCAACAGGTGGCAGCAGAGCTGCGGTGCTCCCAAGTGCCGTAACAACTGCACGGAGAGATGTGTTGGTCTCGGTGGAAACAGCAAGGAAGTGGAATGTGCATTTCCCGGCATGCCCCGGAACCTCACTTTGCTGACTGGTCATTGTCCGCCCAGCAGGTAAGGGCGATGCACAGCCGCCAGCGTTTACCCATTCCAGAGCCCCGGCACAATAGGGGTTCCCCCCAGAGCTCTGAATTGCGCTTCATGGTGCCCAGAGGCTGCCTATCCTCTTGTTCTGTGTCTTGCTTGTCTCTGGTCTTGCACTGTTTTCACTATTACATTCTCTTGTCCTCCTATTTTTGTGTTCCTTGCCCCATTCTCTTGGCCTAATGACCCCTTGGCTTTGTGTTGCCACATTCATGTCGGCATTCAGTTTTGGCGTTCCCTGCCGTATTGTCTGGGCCGTCATCCTTGGCATTTCCTTCCATGTTCTCTTGGCCCTTGCCTTTGCCTGGGCATTCCCTTGCCCTCCTGTTTTTGAGGCAACACCTGGGGCGGGGTGCAGCCCTGCGAGCACAGCTGGGGGCAGTTTGGCTGTGGAGTGGGGCAGAGCCAGGCTCCACCCCTCCCTGATCCCATGTAAGGGCTGGGAAGAGTAGGGGCAGCATCTGAACCTGGGGAGTGCTTCCTTTGGAGTATGCCTTGTTCTTTGGTGATGGAGTGAGTGTTTTT
>NW_011128031.1:0-446 GCF_000146605.3 Meleagris gallopavo
CCGGCCCGGACACGGACAGGATTGACAGATTGAGAGCTCTTTCTCGATTCCGTGGGTGGTGGTGCATGGCCGTTCTTAGTTGGTGGAGCGATTTGTCTGGTTAATTCCGATAACGAACGAGACTCTGGCATGCTAACTAGTTACGCGACCCCCGAGCGGTCGGCGTCCAACTTCTTAGAGGGACAAGTGGCGTTCAGCCACCCGAGATTGAGCAATAACAGGTCTGTGATGCCCTTAGATGTCCGGGGCTGCACGCGCGCTACACTGACTGGCTCAGCTTGTGTCTACCCTACGCCGGCAGGCGCGGGTAACCCGTTGAACCCCATTCGTGATGGGGATCGGGGATGGCAATTATTCCCCATGAACGAGGAATTCCCAGTAAGTGCGGGTCATAAGCTCGCGTTGATTAAGTCCCTGCCCTTTGTACACACCGCCCGTCGCTACTA
>NW_011128032.1:0-857 GCF_000146605.3 Meleagris gallopavo
CATACTTAGAAAAGTAGTATTTTCTCCCTGAGCTCGTTGCCGCTGTTTTGTTGTTAGGCCCATCTCCCTACCTTTTCACTACCTCTCTTCCCCCTTTCCTGGTTCACGGGTTCGTTTGTCCCTCCACCCCCTTAGTCACAGCACCGGGCTGCACCGGGCTGGAGCCGTGACACCACGCCAGTGCCCCAAAGTCCCGTTTGACACCCCACAGGCTTCAATCAGCGACTTCATGGCTGCCGGCCTGAACTACCAGTCAGCAGTAATAATCAGAGGGACAAAACAGACCAGGCAGTCCGAGCCGCCGTGCCTCACGGCCTCCCACCCTTCCCCCAGCCAGATCTTGCTGTGGTGGTTTGCCGCCCTTTCCTTCTGGGAGGCTCCCTTGGTGCGAGCCTCCTCTATGAAGGTGATGCGCACGGGATCTTGCAGAACTGGCCCAGCTGAGGATTCCCAGTGTGCTCTGGATGCTTCCCAGCGTGCTGCAGCACTCACAGGACTTCCCTGTGTACTCTGGGGGACCTCACAGGGACGTAGGTTCCCGCTCAAAATGTGCTCTCTCCCCTGGGGCATGGCTGTCTCTGGACACTTCACAGCCACCGAGGCCTCTTTTATCCCGGCCCAGCGCCCTTCCTCCTCCCCGGGAACATGCCCCCAATCCCCGTACAGCAGCACTCTCCTGCACCAATGCCTTTAGTGCTGCCACTGTCCCAAACCCACTGCTACCATACTGACACAGGCTGTAGGAATGATGATTTTATTAATTTTATGACTGCTAGAAAATGATGGTGATGGAGGTGATGATCTGGGAGAGGTTGGTGTCCACCCAGTTGTTGTCATCTTGTTGTTGTTGTCAAGAT
>NW_011128033.1:0-652 GCF_000146605.3 Meleagris gallopavo
TCTCATGTCTTCTCCATGGTCACGTAGGTAACGCCACAAGGCAATTTGCGATGTATTGTTCCTCACTGGAGCCGGAAAGCGTTTGCCTTTAATAGCTGAGATTTTTGATGGTGCCCATGAGTAGGGAGGTTCATCGTCGTTAGTTAGGATTCGCATTAGTTTGATCAGCTCCTTCAGTAGACTCTTTTGATTATCCTGATCTTCACTGGGCACTTCTGATACTGGCACAGGTTTTGTCACGATTAATCAGTTGAGATATTTGCTCCTGCATTTCATTCAGTTGGTTCGTTACTTGTGAGATGGCAGCAATGGAAGCGTGAGTTGGGGGTAGCTGTTGTTCGTAGTTTTGGAGCGTAAGAATCAATTCAAAAACTAAGGGTATTCTCTCTTGTTCCCGGTATCTGTCATTAGCTGACAGTAGTGTACCGGCATATCTGTCTGGTGCTGTTGTTATGAGTCTCTGCCATATCTCAGGCGTCGTCCTCACTCTCGCAGGATCGCGTTCTTGCCGTGGGTGGTTAGGAACAAAGTTAGGGTCGAACAGCATTTCCACCACAGCCATTTCCCTCAAGTACTGGATACCCTTTTCAACTGTATCCCATCTTTTCATCACAGGCTTCAAGCCGTCTTTGAAGCGATACCTTTCTTTCAC
>NW_011128034.1:0-586 GCF_000146605.3 Meleagris gallopavo
CCGTGTGGGACGGGCACCTCTGGAAGGGCACTGTCTGCACGGGCTGTGCAGCCCGCCTAGCGCAAGCAGGGGGAAGCGGCGCGGTGCCGGCAGCACTGCGGGGAAACCTGCCGTGCTGCAGCGCGTGCCCAGTGCCTCCGGTCCTGCTGTGGGCACCGCAGGGCGCAGCCCGGCTCCGTCCTCTCCAGCGGGGACCGACGGCCGTGCCCGGGATCCCCCCGAGCTCCTCTGCTGCAGGCTGAGCCGCCCCAGCTCTCCCGGAATCCCCGCCCCAGCCATTTCCCACACAGTGCTGAGGAGGGGAGGGGGATTTTTGGGGGGGAGGAACGGGGCAGGTGGTTGCAGTCCTATGACGCGGCCATTTGCGGTGCCCCGTCCTTGCACTGAGGTGGGCACGGGGATGGGGGTCTTTGGAGCTGCAGGCCAAAACACAGAAAAACGAACGCTGAACATTTAATCGTTTACCATTCAGAGCAACAAAGAGAGAAATGACCGCGTTCCCAACCAGCTCCCAGCCTAACAGTCATTCCCCCCTCACGGCTTCCCTCCTCGGGCCAACACGAAGCGGCTCCGCGTCGGCTTCACG
>NW_011128035.1:0-559 GCF_000146605.3 Meleagris gallopavo
CCCCGAGGTCCCAGCATGCGACTGTGGCTCCCTATGGGGCATGTGGCCTCCAGTCGCCTTGCAAACAAGTGACGGAGAGGAATCGACAGACAGACTGTGCTCCGGATATAGTGAGCCCCCAGTCTGCCCCTTACCCTCACAATACTTATGTAGAACTAGGGGGTGTGGGACTGGGACAAAACTCTCTCCCAAAAGGGCAAGGTGATATCCACTGCTCAGTGGCGGAGCCTCTGCCCTTTTGTTGCCGAGCAGAGCAAAGCTGTTTGAGAGAGAAGGATGGGTGGAAACAGATACCTACTCGGCGTTGTGGGCGTCCCCCCCCAGATCATGCTCGGTTCCCCAGGTGCCTCTGCGGAATAGATTTGAGGCCCTGGAACCCGAGGGAGAGGTGTGTGCAGGTGTGGAAGGAGGCCCACCTGTGAGGGTGCCTCGGGGGAAGCGGTCAACCCTGCGCCTCAAGACTTCCTACACCCGAAAGGATAGAAGGGTGGTTGTCATAGGCGACTCCCTGCTGCAAGGAACTGAAGGCCCTATATGCCGGCCCGACCCTACCCGCAGA
>NW_011128036.1:0-506 GCF_000146605.3 Meleagris gallopavo
TCTCTGCTCAACTGTGGGACCCACTGAGAGGAGGCCCACAAGCAGCTGGGGAGGGCTGGAACTCCAACAGTCAGGTGGATCGCTGCAGGAGCAGACAAGATCCTCCGGATAACGGTATCCCCTTAGTCTGCCTTTCTCTGGTTCTATTTGGTTTTGTTCTTAGGTAAAGTGGTAAAGGCCTTGGGGAAAGGCACTCGTGGTTCGGGTTGGGCAATGTGGATTGCATTGCAGGAAGACTGTGTATCAGCCCTGAAGGCACCAAACTGGTGATCTATTTTGGCACGGATGTGACTCTGCCTGAAAGTTAACAGGTAAGGCCCTGGCACAGTAGCTGTGGTGGGGAGGACATTTACAGTCACTGTAACACTGTACTTCCAGGTGGGACTTGGCAGAAAAGTGGCAAGTAGGAGGAGTAAAAAGTCTGAACTAGTTTTCTTTTTCTTGGTTATAGTCACTGTCTGTCTTTGTAACTGTTAATATTTGTGTTGTAAAAGTGTTACTTCTGG
>NW_011128037.1:0-807 GCF_000146605.3 Meleagris gallopavo
TGGATCCACGCCACCTTGCCGGTGGATAATGAGGAGGGAACAAGTGAGGACAAGAGGAAGGCAAGGTGAGACTGCAGGCTCAGGGGAGGGTCTGCACGGGGTGTTTCCCCAACCCGACAAGAGCCCATTCCCCAACCCCAGGCAGTCACCATTCAGGGCACGTGAACGCAGCACGTGGAGGGGTGGGATGGGGCTGCCGGGAGCCCCCAGTTCACAGGGCTGGCCCCTCTCCAGCCCTCACAAAAGCACCAGCGCAACCCGAGAGCTGTGCGTGGGGAAGGCTGCCTTGCAGCCGAGGGTCCTGGCTCGGGGTTGCAGGATACGGCCCCAAAGCCGTCACCCACTCTGTGTAGAGGCAGACCTCTCCCACTCTGTCCTTTCAGTCAGCTGCCAGCGATCCCGGGGGCGTCTTCTGCCCAAAAGGAGCCCCAAGAAAAGAAGGGAGAAGCATCAGAGCTGGCTCCAGCACAGGCAGCGCGGCCTCCAAGTGGCGAGGAAGAACAACAGGGCGCGCTGAAAGCTCCCTCCAGCTCCGAGACCAGCCTGCCCCAGGAGCGCACCTCTGCTGCTGTGCCACTGGTGCACAGGAGGACTAGATCCATGCAGAGTCTGCCACCAAAAATCAAAGCGGGGCTCCCCCAAAGGCGGGGGATGTCATGTCCAGTCCTGCCCACGCTGACTGAGCTGACTCAGCCTCCTTTGGACTTATAAACAAGTTTGTGTTGTCGTCAAGTGAACAACAACCCTCGACGACCCATCACTGAAGATCCACATCTCAAGATCCACATCTGAACCATCTTTTCTATC
>NW_011128038.1:0-359 GCF_000146605.3 Meleagris gallopavo
CTATGTAAGTTTAACTGTTTAAGAACTTTTTCTGTACTTTATTAAAAAAAAGTTAAAAAAGCCATATTCTGATGCTATTGAAGTGTCTTATATAGTGGTATTTCACTACTTTATGGAAACAGTAGAATGTAACTCACTAGTATCATTTTCATTTGTCCCACATCTGCCATCCCTCTCTCTGCTAAGTTTTTATGCTATTAAAACTCCCATTCCTATCGCAGTTGCCATCAGAAGAGAAATGTAGAGGATTAAGTAACTCATAGGTAAGGCATAGATGGACCGACTGAATTAAAAAAAAAGTAAATAAATCTAAATTTGAATTAAACTTGATATTTTTAAAACTTTAATTTGTAAAATTG
>NW_011128039.1:0-650 GCF_000146605.3 Meleagris gallopavo
CCGTGCGTAAAGCCAGTGGAGAATGGAGGCTGACGGTGGACTACCGTGGCCTGAATGAAGTCACACCCCCATTGAGCGCTGCTGTGCCAGATATGTTAGAGCTCCAATATGAATTGGAGTCAAAGGCAGCCAAATGGTACGCCACCACTGATATTGCTAATGCCTTTTTCTCCATTCCTTTGACCAAAGAATCTAGGCCACAGTTTGCTTTCACCTGGAGGGGCATTCAGTATACCTGGAATCGTTTGCCCCAGGGGTAGAAACATAGCCCAACCATTTGCCATGGGTTGATCCAAGCTGCACTGGAACAGGGAGGTGCTCCTGAGCATTTACAGTATACTGATGACATCATCGTGTGGGGCAACACAGCAAAGGAAGTTTTTGAGAAAGGAGAGCAAATAATCCAGATCCTTCTGCGTGCTGGTTTCGCTATTAAGCGAAGCAAAGTGAAAGGGCCTGCCCAGGAAATTCAGTTCCTAGGTATAAAGTGGCAAGATGGCCGTCGTCACATCCCAACAGATGTGATCAACAAAATCAGCGCCATGTCTCCACCACTAATAAGAAAGAGACACAATCGTTCCTGGGTGTAGTGGGTTTTTGGAGAATGCATGTTCCAAACTACAGCCTCATTGTAAGCCCCCTTTATCAGG
>NW_011128040.1:0-321 GCF_000146605.3 Meleagris gallopavo
CTAGGCTATGGCACTGGTGTGAGTCCTTCCTCATCCTCCCACTGTGCTCCTCACTGGCAGAAGGTATCACCGTCAGCTTTCTCCTCACACAGCGGTTTCTATCTGAGCAGAGATTTGGTCACTTTCCAGTTTCTCTATGGCACCCCCCTGTGCTGTTGGTTCTCTCTTTCTGTACTGGTGTCCTGTCTAGTCTTCAGCTTGCCCCAGGATGCCAGGTCAGCTGAAAAGAATTTTCAAATTACATCCATCCTGATTTCTTTACGTTCTTGAAGAGGAACACCTCGAGTCTCCTGAAGAATCACCATTTCAGACGTGCGTATT
>NW_011128041.1:0-358 GCF_000146605.3 Meleagris gallopavo
GCTCACCTTGAAAGGCAACCTGTGCCACTGCATCAGCACCCTCACTGTAGAAGACATTTTCCTTAGATTTCACCTCCATTTTCCCTTGTTCTTTCCTTTAGGTATTGAAAGGCTGTTACCAGGTTCCCTTGGAGCCTTCACTTCTCCAGGAGGCTGAACTAGCCCAGCTCTCCTTGCTTACAGGAGAGGGGTTCCATCCTTGGGTTCATGTTTGTGGCTGTACTCTGGATGCACTCGCACAGCTCCATGTCTCCCTGCACTGAGGACTCCACATCTGGACGCAGCACTGCAGGTGAGGCCTGACCAGAGCAGAGCAGAGGGATGGGGATCTCCTCCCTTGGCCCGCTGACTGCGCATC
>NW_011128042.1:0-960 GCF_000146605.3 Meleagris gallopavo
CACTATGCAGCTGGAGAAATAACTGAAGCAAACAGGAGAGAATGAGAAGAAAGAGCTGCTGACAGCAGTCCTGTCTCAGAAACCATTGTGGAAGCATGAGAGAGGGCAACATGGGCAGCTGATGGCAGCAGGGTGATTGACATGTGTCTGTGGGAATAAAATGGTGGTGGCTTAGAGCTGAGTGAATTCCTTCGAGAGGCAAAAAAGTGTGTCTCAGCTTTTGCCGGAGATAGCATTTTGTTTGCTGATGCACCTTTGCTCGGCAGAATTTAGAGCTGTCAGGCAGATTGGGGTTCACCTACCATGTGGGTGGGAACAGGACTGTAATGTTTTTTGTGAGTGCGCTGCAGTTTAAACATCAGTTTCTGTTCTGGTTGTAGAACAGTGTATTTTGTTTTTTGGAGGGTGGGCATGGGCTGACAGGACAACGCTGCTCCTGGTGTCTGTGAAATCAACACACAATCTGTTGTTGTAGGGACGGAGCCTGAGCGGCCTGGGGATGGTGCTGGGCACGGGGGAAAATGGAAAGCCTCCCCAGGTAAGAAGCTCTTGTGAGCTGTGGTTGGCTTCTGCCTCTAAATGGGGCTGCATGAAGGGCTGTGTGTGATGGAGGAGAGGGGAAAGGGCACTGCAGATCTGTGCTGACTGCAGAAATGACACAACACTGTAGCAGCAGAAAGGCAAACTGAAGAAACTACGCTTGAAGACCAGAAGTTTGTGGTTGACTGTGCTAAAATCTTCCTGCAAGGAGATGCTCTTCAAGTATTTCTTGTTTCCTTCTGTCAGAAGCTGATGCAAAAGCGGCCTTCCTGTGAAGTGCAGTGGAGGAGCAGGAGTGTGGCACAGCACCTAAGAGAGGTACAGACACACAGCAGGCATCTGGGTTTGGTGCGTTGTCTTTCTAGTTTCTTCTCCTTCCCTGGGACTGTTGCTGCATGTTGCTTGAGGTCTTAATCCCTG
>NW_011128043.1:0-671 GCF_000146605.3 Meleagris gallopavo
TAAAAGAGAAGTGCAGTGACCTCTGTCCTCCAAAGTTCCCCTCCACTGTGAGACGTGGAGCCCCACAGCTGCTCCTCTGCCTTTATTATTGCAGGGGGCTGTGGGGGGGCATCCCCCAATCCCTCCTTATCAAAAATAAACCTTCATTACAAAAGTAAGGGGTGGCACCCCCGCCCCGCGGGAACAGTGTGGTCTGTGGGGTGGACCCTGCGTGACGGTGACACTTGAGTGACGGTGACACCTGGTGACAGTGACACCCAATATCGCCCACTGAAGGTGACAATACTTGCTAGCCTCCTCGCAAGCACGTATTCAAATCCTTTAGTGCTCTTGGCCACGTTGCTTTTGAACCTGGCCAGACCAAACTCCTGGACTGCCCGTGAGACGCCAAAGAGGCTGGAGGAGACCACGGTGACACCAGCGACCCCACGTCACACCCATGCAGACCCCACATGTCCCCGACTGTCCCCAGCCCCCCTCCCTGTGCCCCTCCTCGTCACCTCTTCAATGACAGTGGCACCGCGCTGCGGTTGTGCCACCATGGCAGGGGGGACGGCGTGGGACAGTCATGGACAGGCAGGGTGACAGCGTCACCCGGCTCCAGGAGCTGCAGGACGCTGATGGGGCTCTCGAGGTAGACGGGTTGCTACGGCCCCAGGTTCCACTGGGTT
>NW_011128044.1:0-628 GCF_000146605.3 Meleagris gallopavo
TGCCAATGCTTGCAGAGTCTCAATTTAGTCTTTCTTACTTCCTTATCTTGCAGTTAGAGTAAGCTGTGTGGCCTTCCTTACTTGCAGCTGGGTGAAAGTCCAGCAGTCTGTGTCCTTAGGCTTCAGCAAATTTAACTGCATCTTCTAGGCAAGTTCTGTGCAAGACTATTCTATTCAAGTAGCACAACAACTTAGAGAACAAGAATAGCCTTATGAATATAGAATCATAGAATAGAATCATAGAATGGTCTGGAGTGGAAGAGACCTTTAAGATGAGCTAGTTTCTTTCCTGAGCTATAGGCAGGGATACCTCCCTCTAGATCAGGTTGCTCAAAAGTCCTATCCAGCCTGGCTTTGAATGCTTGGAGGGAGGAGGGCATTCACAGCTTTGCTGGACAACCTGTTCCAGTGTCTCCCCATCCCCACAGTAAAAAATTTCTTCCTGATGTGTAGTCTAAATCTTCCCTTTTCCAGTTTTAAAGCCATTTCCCCTTGTCCTGTCGCTACCTGCCCTGATAAAAGTCCCTCCCCAGCTTTCCTGTAGGGCCCTTCAGGTACTGGAAGGCCACTCCAAGGTCTCCTTGGAGCCTTCTCTTCTGCACTGGAGCTGATGAGCTCCAGCTCTCTC
>NW_011128045.1:0-711 GCF_000146605.3 Meleagris gallopavo
TGTATATACAGTGACTTTACATTTAGTTTCCTCCATAACGTGGCAGGAGAAAAGAGTTGGTCAACAGCAGTTTTCAGTTACTATTACTCATTTCCTTGTTGACATCAAAACCTATCGTAAATTAAAAGGAACAAAACCATTCAATCAACAATTATCATTTCCCCAAAGATTATGCATCAGATACATGTCAAAAATACACATAACAAAAAAAAAAGAAGAAATCCCAATAAACAGAGTCAAATACGGTAGACTTTCTCTTATGTAGCTCTTCTTATTTCTCTCTAGAGACAGAATAGAGAGAGCATAGGCAGTCGTAATGCAGCCATGTTACAACATGCATTTTTCAGCCTTACTGACCATTTTGACATCAGTTATTCTTGAATACACGTGAGTTCAGGTGGCAGGAAATGTCAAGAGCTTGCTTTAAAGCTTCCTGGAAAATTAAATATTGACTGTTGCACTCCAGATCTGCTCTTCAGCTTCTGCAGGCAATTGTACTTTTTGGAAGAAAATTCATCTTCAGGAGGAATATTTTTGTGGGGTTTTCAGGTAGGCAAAGAGAAATCATTGCTAAAGGTTCTCAAAGTTCTAGATTGCACCCAACAATAAATTACTGCACTCAGTGCACTCTATTAAAAATTATAGCAATGGAGAAAGATTGTTTCTTCACTGAACTGAAAGCTGCTTGTTTCATAGTGATCAGTAATCATG
>NW_011128046.1:0-821 GCF_000146605.3 Meleagris gallopavo
CAATGGGAATTGTGGGGATTCAAGAAACAAGATTCAGAGTAGAAGCTGCCAAACAAGATCTGTTGACATGGAAAGGGGGGTGGGAATGTTACAAGAGAGAACTTGGGAATGGATGTAAGGGATGTTTGAACCTGCAATAAACAATTGGCATCATTCACATCTGAGCCCGTGCCTTCAGGCGCTGCAGGGATTCTTCCAAGACCCCTTGGCCCTGGGTGCATATGATGGCATGGAATGGTATGGTATTTCATGGAATCATCACAGAATCATGGAATGGCCTGCGTTGAAAAGGACCCCAAAGATCATCTCGTTTCAAAGCCCTGCTATGTGCAGGGTCGCCAACCAGCAGACCAGGCTGCCCAGAGCCACATCCAGCCTGGCCTTGAATGCCTCCAGGGACGGGGCACCCACAACCTCCTTGGGCAACCTGTTCCAGTGCCTCACCACCCTCTGAGCGAAAAAACTTCCTCCTCATACCTAACCTAAACCTCCCCTGTCTCAGTTTAAAAGCATTCCTCCTTGTCCTGTCAATGCCAACCCATGTCATTCCCCCTCCTCTTTACACGCACCCTTCAAGTACTGGAAGGCCACAATGAGGTCTCCCTGGAGCCTTCTCTTCTCCAAGCTAAACAAGCCCAGTTCCCCTTTCTTCATAGCAGAGGTGCTCCAGCCCTCTGATCATCTTAGTGGCCCTCCTCTGGACCCCTTTCAAGAGCTCTGCATCTTTCCTGTGCTGGGGGCCCCATGACCTTTACACTCCCAGGGTGGGCAAGATGAAATATTGAAAGGGGCAGGATGACTTCCCTGGTCCTGCTCACCAC
>NW_011128047.1:0-496 GCF_000146605.3 Meleagris gallopavo
TATCAGCTTCAAATTATGAGAAACAGGTTTCTCATCAATCAACGGATTTTCCTGGTGAATGAAAAAGCAGTCAGGAATGATTTTCACCTGAATGCCCAAGGAAACATCTCTTCTCTTCTGTTAGTTCTTGTTGTGGTCACTGGTTAGCAGTCTACTAAAAGACCCTCTCTCTCTCCTAGAGATTTTCACTGACTGCTAACAAGCACCCATCTTCCCATACCCCAGGTGGGAAATACTAGTTTGTAGCTGTTAGAAAGGGCCTGGGGACTAGGAGGACAAGTGGTGAGAGACCACAAGCTGAATGCAAGCCAGCTGTGTGTTCTGACAGACAAAAAAGCACCACAGTATAATTGGCTGCATTAAAAAGCAGCACAACCAGACCAGGACAAGTCACCCCTGCTTCACACTCATTGGACCACATTTACAAGACTCTATTTGGTTTCTGGCCAGGAAAGATAACAACCTGAAGCACGTTTTGTGCATGGCCTCCAGTCTG
>NW_011128048.1:0-416 GCF_000146605.3 Meleagris gallopavo
AGATCTCTGTGAAGGGCATTTTATTCATCAATGCAATAATGGGCGCACATCCCCCACTGACAAGGGAGAAATTGGACAGCTAGTCAGTGAAATCCATTCTGTTATATACCCTGGATCCGACACAGGCAAAGCTTCTCCTGGCTCTCTTTGGTTGAGCATCTCAGGCTCACAATCTTCTGACGCTGGTGCTACCTTCCATTTCCATGCCATGTCTGATACCAACCCTTTGTTTTTTGTTATGTTCTGAACTTCTATGGCAATAGGAGGACAATGTAATCAAAAATCAGTGCACTCCTTCTGTCCTGTTCCAGACTCTTCCCTACCCTATATAATTTCCTTACCTCGTGCCTGTGCCAATTGTACCCAGGTTGGAATGCCCCAGTCTCAACCTCACTCTGTTCAGCAGCTTTTGTTGT
>NW_011128049.1:0-569 GCF_000146605.3 Meleagris gallopavo
AGAGAAACCGACTTACCTGACAGAGCTCACGGCAGCTCTCAATAGTACCTTCTCACCTGATTTTGTTTACTTTGTGCGTTCAGTTACACAAGGAGAGAAAAACAGACTGTACATATTGAACAATAATCTCAGCTTACTGTATTTTGCAGGCTTCTTGCCCAGTGTATAATTAAGGCAGGCTGAAGGCCGTGCTTCTCCAGCGCTCGCAGAGTACTTAATCCATGCTGGACAAGAAACTGCAGTTTTGTCACTGATTCTGGCCTGAGTATCAGAAGAAACAGCCCTCAGTTAGTATTTTCTCTTTGTCTTCTATTCACACGTCACCCGTTTGATGAAAACAAGTAACCAGTAGGTTCTAACCTAGCTCACTTCACCTGTGCTCCGTGGCTGACTCACTGCTCGCCTCAGGTGATCAATCAGAGGCTCAGGCTGTGACTCAGCAGCCCCATACGCTCCACCCCTTCACGGCGTGAACCAAAGATCAGGTTGACTAAAGGGTGAGCTTTTCCCAATACAGAGACCCGCTATATCGCGACGCTTATACAATTTCATCGCGACGCATGTTGGTA
>NW_011128050.1:0-477 GCF_000146605.3 Meleagris gallopavo
AGAACCACTGCTGGCATCACCCGGGGCTTTCCATGCTGTGCTGTGCCAATAAATAAAGTAGCATCACAACTGTCCATGCTGTCCTTTTGTCATGTCATTACCTGACCCACTGCCGGACCTCGTGTGCCACTTGGCGTTGGCAAACAGCCATGGGTCGTGTGGGAATGGCTTTGGACTCCAAGAGCAGGGCTGCAACATCGCTGCGTTTCCACTCTCAGCACTGCTTCGCTCCTCCAGAGCCAGGGCCACAGACAAAGCAGCCGTCAGTCAGTCAGCTGGAAAAGCATCCCGGTACTCTGCAAGGGGACAGAGTGCTCTGCTCTGACAGCTTCCCTCAGCAGCCCTGCACTGAAATGCTTTGTGGGCTTCCTTCCAGCAAGCTGCTGAGGACAGAGGCAGTCACATCAGCTGCCTCTGCATTAACTGGGAGATGATTTTATGTTCATCCCTGGTCAACACAACAGGGGCTGCTTTCTT
>NW_011128051.1:0-535 GCF_000146605.3 Meleagris gallopavo
TGTACTGGTGGGTGGGAGCTGGACACAAGCCAGCAGTGGGCCCTTCCAGCCCAGAAAGCCAACCGTATCCTGGGCTGCATCCAAAGATGCGCAGTCAGCGGGCCAAGGGAGGAGATCCCCCATCCCTCCTGCTCTGCGCTGGTCAGGCCTCACCTGCAGTGCTGCGTCCAGATGTGGAGTCCTCAGTGCAGGGAGACATGGAGCTGTGCGAGTGCATCCAGAGTACAGCCACAAACACGACCCGAAGGATGGAACCCCTCTCCTGTAAGCAAGGAGAGCTGGGCTGTTCAGCCTCCTGGAGAAGTGAAGGCTCCAAGGGAACCTGGTAACAGCCTTTCAATACCTAAAGGAAAGAACAAGGGAAAATGGAGGTGAAATCTAAGGAAAATGTCTTGTACAGTGAGGGTGCTGAGGCAGCGGCACAGGTTGCCAGAGACATGGTGGATGTGCTGGCCCTTTCAAGGTGAGCCTGGCTCAGACTCTGAGCAACTTGATCTAGCTGTGGATGGTCAGCATGGGGGAGTCGGATCACATC
>NW_011128052.1:0-426 GCF_000146605.3 Meleagris gallopavo
GAACTACCAGAAAATGAAAAGAAATATGCTCTGTTCACAGATGGATCATGTCGTATTGTGGGAAAGCATCGCAGATGGAAAGCCGCTGTGTGGAGCCCCACACGACAAGTTGCAGAGGCCACTGAAGGAAAAGGAGAATCGAGCCAATTTGCAGAGGTAAAGGCTGTCCAGCTGGCCTTGGATGTTGCTGAACGGGAGAGGTGGCCAATGCTTTATCTTTACACTGACTCATGGATGGTGGCAAATGCTCTATGGGGATGGTTACAGCAGTGGGAGCAAAATAACTGGCAAAAGAAAGAGTAAACCTATTTGGGCTGCTGAATTGTGGAAAGATATTGCCGCCCGAAAAAAGAATATGGTTGTAAAAGGTCGCGCCATGTAGATGCTCATGTGCCCAAAGAGTCGGGCTACAGAAGAACAGCAAAA
>NW_011128053.1:0-866 GCF_000146605.3 Meleagris gallopavo
CAATAGCTTAAAACCAAAGTGCACTGTTTTAAAATACAGCTGTGTATTTTCTTCAGTCAAAAATACAAGCAAAAATGCAATACAAAATATAGAAGACTGAATTTGCTTGCTTATGTGCTTATGGTTATTTTGACTGTGCCTCAAACTTCAGTGTCTTGTCACCGAATCTGGTCAGATGCTTGAACAGATGAGGTCTGATTCTGAGGATACGAGTTTCTGTGTCCTGTGAAGAGTTGGCACATGCTGAGCTATCAGAAATGGAAGTAAATGTCAGAGGAAGCCAGTAGTAGAGACAACGGCCAGACTGAAATGTTCACCACTGCTTGGAATTTCTCTGATAGCAGCAGAAAACCAAGCCTTGTGAACGTGCAGTTCCGGTGCCACTCTTAAATGATGGTGCTATTCAAAAGGTTCTGGCCTTACTTTAAGATGTTCTGGCTATCATTAGGTGCATGGGAACTGCTGCATCACTGCCTGAGCCTCTGATTGACCACCTGAGACAAGCAGTGAGTCAGCCATGGCAACACAGGCGAAGGCCATTCAGCTGCCCTGTCGGAAGGGGTGACTGCCACTGAGGAAGGATCTCCCTGGAGATCACTCCTTGTGGAAAAGATTGCGAGCCTACAACATAGGTAAGCGCTTTCCATTTGTGATCCTCTTGTTGCAATAATCTTACTTGCCCAACTTTTCCTGGATAGTTCTTAATTACAACATCTGTGTATTCGTTGAGTATACATCAGGTTAAATTATAACGTGGGTGCCAAAAATTGTCTCCATATTAAGCTACCTCATCATCTGTTTTCCACTACTTTTTGTTCTTTGCAGTAGGCATCGAAGGTGAGACTGAATTGGAAAGTGAACGTGTG
>NW_011128054.1:0-534 GCF_000146605.3 Meleagris gallopavo
AGGCTTAGTTTTGCTGTTTTCTCCTCGTCAGAATCCTCTGACTTTTGAAGGAAGCAGCTTCTTGGGTTTTTGGTTTGTTTCTTTTCTTTAAATTTTATTTAATTCATTTGGAATGTCTCCATTCCATATAGCTATAATGTCTTGAATATTATCTTTCGTAGTGCTGAGAATTGTTTTAGAAAAGTTATACTCAGCTAAGAAGGTGTAATAAAGATGTTAAAGAAAGCAGCCCCTGTTGTGTTGACCAGGGATGAACATAAAATCATCTCCCAGTTAATGCAGAGGCAGCTGATGTGACTGCCTCTGTCCTCAGCAGCTTGCTGGAAGGAAGCCCACAAAGCATTTCAGTGCAGGGCTGCTGAGGGAAGCTGTCAGAGCAGAGCACTCTGTTCCCTTGCAGAGTACCGGGATGCTTTTCCAGCTGACTGACTGACGGCTGCTTTGTCTGTGGCCCTGGCTCTGGAGGAGTGAAGCAGTGCTGAGAGTGGAAACGCAGCGATGTTGCAGCCCCGCTCTTGGAGTCCAAAGCCATTC
>NW_011128055.1:0-507 GCF_000146605.3 Meleagris gallopavo
AAACTCTCCGGAGCGGTTCAGCGCGAGTGCCGCTTTCTACGCATGAGAGCGAAGCAGTGCAATTCCGATGCCGAGAACGTGCGAATTCAGCCTCCTGCACTACCTCCGTAGGGAGGTTTTTTCTCCGCAGGCCAGAAAGGATCGCTCCCCATTTTCTGTCACGCTCTCTCTCCCTGGGAGCGAAACAAATGTTGCTCCCCGAACTTCCAACAGCCTTATTAGAGAGGGTTTTGCTCTCCACTCTTTTCCTCCGAGCATGCACAAGCGTAGCCATGGAGAACAACACCAAAAAAGAATTGCCGCTCGAAATGAAGGCAGACACGTCGTATTCACAGCTAGGCCTAGTGCATTCTGCATGTACCCGAGGCGAAGTGCAAACCGCTCCTCTCCGACGTGCGGACACGAGACCGCTCGCGCGTCGGAGAAAAGCAGCAGGCACAAGTCGCCCGTTCTCGGCAAGTGAGAAACACGAGAGCGCTGCTGACGGCTGAAAGCGGCACTCGGGGA
>NW_011128056.1:0-457 GCF_000146605.3 Meleagris gallopavo
CAGCCTCCAGCACTACATGCGAGTGGGGGGTTTTTCTCCGCAGTCCTGAAAGGATCTCTCCCCACTTTCTGAAACGCTCTCCCTGAGAGCACTACAGCTGTCGCTCCCCGAACTTGCAAATGCCTTATTAGAGAGGGTTTTCCCTTCCACTCTTTTCCTGTCTGAATGCAGATGTGTAGCAGTGGAAAACCTCACTAGCATGAATTGTGGCTCGAAATAAAGGCAGAGACATAGTATTCAGAGGTAGGCGTAGTGCATTCTGCATGTAGCCAAGGCGAAGTGCAAACCGCTCCTTTCCGATGCGCGCACAGGAGCCCGCTCACTCGTCGGAGAAAAGCAGCCGGCTGAAGTGGCCCGTTCTCGGCAAGCGATAAACACGAGACCGCTGCTGACGGCTGAAA
This sequence comes from Meleagris gallopavo, assembly GCF_000146605.3. Lineage (NCBI taxonomy): Eukaryota > Metazoa > Chordata > Aves > Galliformes > Phasianidae > Meleagris > Meleagris gallopavo. Next base: position 402 of record NW_011128056.1, read on the forward strand.
GCGGAGTTCGGGGAGAAGCGCGATTTCTCGGCCAGCTACGGCAAAGTCTCCGGAGC
>NW_011128057.1:0-511 GCF_000146605.3 Meleagris gallopavo
CTTGCAGCCGAGGGTCCTGGCTCGGGGTTGCAGGATACGGCCCCAAAGCCGTCACCCACTCTGTGTAGAGGCAGACCTCTCCCACTCTGTCCTTTCAGTCAGCTGCCAGCGATCCCGGGGGCGTCTTCTGCCCAAAAGGAGCCCCAAGAAAAGAAGGGAGAAGCATCAGAGCTGGCTCCAGCACAGGCAGCGCGGCCTCCAAGTGGCGAGGAAGAACAACAGGGCGCGCTGAAAGCTCCCTCCAGCTCCGAGACCAGCCTGCCCCAGGAGCGCACCTCTGCTGCTGTGCCACTGGTGCACAGGAGGACTAGATCCATGCAGAGTCTGCCACCAAAAATCAAAGCGGGGCTCCCCCAAAGGCGGGGGATGTCCTGTCCAGTCCTGCCCACGCTGACCAGGGCGTGGGGTGCCCAGGAGAAGCAGAGCCCCACCTGAGGCTCACAAACAGGTTGGCAGTTCCTGTCTGTGCCATTCCTGGGTGCCTGCCTGAGCCCTTCTTGTTGCTGGCTCC
>NW_011128058.1:0-606 GCF_000146605.3 Meleagris gallopavo
AAAATAAACCTTCAGGACCAAGTTCCCTGTCTACGAAGCCTCAAAATGATCACGAGTTATTTTAGCCTTTGAAGACTTAAAAAATATAAATAAATAAAATCTTTCAAATCAGCATGAATGATCAGTTTATGCAATATTTAAAGCTTAAATAGTTCTGCAGAATTGAGACTACAAGTTGTGACAGTGACTCCACCGATTTCCCTTTTTGGCAAAGGTATTTTAAAAATCCTTATTTAAACTGATACTTAATGGCTATTTATTTTCCTGTTTTGTCAGTTACTTCACTCTTTAAAAGCTAGAAACTTTTATACAATGGTTATTTTAACGTCTTGACTAAATCAAATGCTGCTGTGAACTCATTTGCCCTCTAACAATGATAGAAAAAGAAAATCAAGAATTAAGTGCAACATCAGTAACTCCTGACCAGCTACATTCCTAGTCTGTCAAGTTGTACAAATAAATACATTTTTTGTTTATGCAACTAAAGTGTCATTTATATAGTCTAGTTCTTACACCTTGTGCTGTTTCTAAGCACTACACTCCTCACTTCTGTTTGTTACCTCATTCAGCACATTTTACTTTGCATGAGCTCACACTACCTCTAGC
>NW_011128059.1:0-535 GCF_000146605.3 Meleagris gallopavo
TGGATCAGACTATGTTTGGTTGGGGTGGTGGGGACAGTTTGACAGCTGGCCATATGGATGTTGTAAAACATTTGTGAGGTGGGTAGTTGGAACACCAGCGATTCTGTTAAAAAAACACTTCTAAAATCAGAGCCTACTGACAATGTTGCTGTGGAAATGATGGAAATAGAAATGGAAAAAAGTAAGTAAAATGTTATTGTGAGAACTATCAGTGTGTATAGGTTTTGATAAATAAGTCAGTAGGAAAGTTTGGGTTATGACACCTATTGAATAGCGGTTTGGGGAGTTTTCCCCCAAGGTGATATATTTTTTCCTTCTTTGCTTCCTTTTCCCAAGAGAAGGATTTCTGTGTGAAGGAGCTAGCAGCCCCCTCAAAAGATTTGAGTCTAGTAATAGAGATGGTTATTATTATGACAATATGCTGCAATAATGTATGTGGAAACAGTTAAGTGATTTTTATTTTCTATTTTTTAAGAAGTCAGGTTACATTTTTACCGAACTTCAGACAACTGAGGATCAGTACTCAGCATTAGAT
>NW_011128060.1:0-759 GCF_000146605.3 Meleagris gallopavo
AGTTGGCTCTTGTTGGCTTGGAGACGTGTCTTCCAGTTGCACGCTGTGTTCCTTGTGTTGTGTTGAGGTCTTGAGCTCCAGCCCTAACTGAGGATGCAAGCGCTACCGCGGAAGGAAGGGTTGAGATTGGAAGTGCAGTGCAAAGGGCTGGAGCCAGCAGGAGCAGGGCAGTGATCATCCGCCTGTGCTCAGCGCCGGTGAGTCCTCACCTCGAGTTCTGCGTTCAGTCCTGGGTCCCTCACTGCACGAAGGACACTGAAACCCTGACATGTGTCCAGAGAGGAGCAGGGAAGCTGTGGGGGTCCAGAGCACCAGTCTTACGGGGAGCGGCTGAGGGAACTGGGATTATTTAGCCTGGAGAAGAGGAGGCTCAGGGAAGGCCTTCTCACACTCTGCAGTTGGCTGCAGAGAGGTGATGTTGAGGTGGGGTCGTCCTCTTCTCCCGTGTAAGCAGTGATAGACTGGAGGGAAGGTCTCAAGTGGCACGAGGGGAGATTCAGGTCGGATGTGAAGAAAAACGTCTCCACAGGAGCGGTCAGACGCTGGAACGGGCTGCCCAGGGAGGTGATATTGTTACTGTCCTTGCGGGTTTGTTCAAGGAGCATTGGGTGTTGTACCGAGCGACGCGGCTCAGCGGGAAATGGTGGTGGTAGGTGGGTGGTTGGACTGGATGATCTTGGAGATCTTTTCCAGCCTTGCTAATTCTACGGTTCTATGAAAGGCATGTGCTGGCGAGTGCTTTGCTGGGTGAGCAGGCAG
>NW_011128061.1:0-477 GCF_000146605.3 Meleagris gallopavo
CTGGGCAGACAATGACCAGTCAGCAAAGTGAGGTTTCGGGGCATGCCGGGAAATGCACAATCCAGTTCCTTGCTGTTTCCACCGAGACCAACACATCTCTCCGGGCAGTTGTTACGGCACTTGGGAGCACCGCAGCTCTGCTGCCACCTGTTGGACACAATACAGTCATGAAGGCACTGCCCTGCATCCGTGCCTCTTGCACAAACCTGTGCTCCTTGCTCGGAGCACATGGCTGCACTCTGTGCACCATGTTGCTTACCACCAGAGAAGGCTCAGGTACCCAACAACATTTTGGCTTCCATCTTGTCTGAGAACTGCTCATTATGCACAGCCCTCATCTTTGCTTTGCTTTGGTGAGGTGGGGACTGCCATTGCTTCCTCAGTCCCACAGACCCCTTCCCATCCCCACACTGCCATGGGAGATCAGGTTCTGGACCACCTGAGGACCCAAACATCCAGGAGTCTTTGGGTCCTGAC
>NW_011128062.1:0-458 GCF_000146605.3 Meleagris gallopavo
ACAGCTCAGGCTGAGCAGGCTGACCAGGTGAGCTGGGTTTGGTGCTAGGTGGTCGCTGGGAGGTATCTCAGCAGAAAAGCTGAGCTGGGGAGGATTTTCCAGCCCTTCTGAATGGCTGTAACCAGAGAAAACATGTTCTTGTTGAAATTCCATCCCACAATTCAGTGAGGATGATGAAATGTCATTCTTGCCCTGGAAAATTGCTGCCGAGCTCCCATCTTCATGTCAGACCTTAAAAAGGAAGCAGAGCGCAGACTTCATAGAGTGCAACTTGTGCCTCACTGCTCCGTGCATTGCTTGGTGTGCCAAACCCAGCAGGTGTTTCAGCAGACCGTGCTGAAGTCACGGCAGAGAGCTCAGCTGGGGACATGGACGGTCAGCACACTTGTGTGGGAAAAGGGGACCTGGGGGCACTTGCTGACGGAAGCCATGGCAGTCAGACACAAGCTGCAGCTAGT
>NW_011128063.1:0-754 GCF_000146605.3 Meleagris gallopavo
CACGTGCAGGGCTGCGGCGGGTGCTGGAGGTTGGGAGATGAGGGCCGGGGAGCAGATCCACTTCCAGCAATGATTCCTCTCACTGCCCTGCTACTGCGCTGTCACAGTGCCCTGGGCAAATGCACCTGCTGCTTTGTGCCAGAGTCCCCATCTGCTAGCAGAGGGATAGCACTTGGTCAAATGCTGCCTAATGGGCTGCCACGTTTGACTTGACTGAACTAAGTGGTTGTTTCTAGAACACCTACCTATGCCAGAGGGTAGACAAGAGAAGTTCTCCAGAAGTCTCTCAAAACTGTGGAGTGTGAACAGAGAAAATACATGTGTGTTTCTTTTCAGTTCCAGCTTGTGCCTGCTGGGATGGGCGTCGCGTGCAGCGAGATCAGCCGTGAGCCTGACGTGGCACAGATGGAGGTAGAGTATGAAGCTCTGATTGCTCTTTGTTCCCTGACTTGAGCCAGCAGAGTGAGCTGCAGATGAGCTCTCCTGCTTTTCAAGAGAGAGAGAATCCTTGCGACTCTATTGGTGTCACTGAAAAGCTGCCCTCAAAGCTTTCTTTCTTGGCTACGGGCATCTAGATGGCCATGAAAGTCATAGAAGCAACAGAATCAGATCTGGCGTAACAAACATGCAGGGGCATTGTCCCTATCCTGCCTGGATTTTGTCACCCAAAGACACAGTGCTGTTCCCATTTTCACCAAGTTAAAGGAAGGTGGCACTGCTAGTGAGCCAAGGATTGGGTCGGTGGACCAGCTCC
>NW_011128064.1:0-713 GCF_000146605.3 Meleagris gallopavo
AAGAGAGTAGCCAGATACTTATCCCTCTATTTGATTAAGAGAGAGAACAGAGAACAAGCAGCAAAGGAATAAAATGCGTTCCAGATTTGCCTTGTAATTTGCAAATGTTGAGTAATTAACAAATTAAGTTTAATGTTGCAAGGGAAAGCACAGGAGAAGGACAAAAATGTAATATAATTAGAATCACATTAAAGCAAGAAGACCTGATTTTGCATCTATTCAAGGCAATAGATAATTCCATTATTTTCAACTCATGCAAGATTTGATCTTTCATCATAAAGTGGCATACTTTGACTTTAGCAAGACATCCATTATAGTCATTGATTGTATGGCCAAGTTGGTGGGCTTAAAAAGTGGACAATAAGGTGGGTGAAAAATTGGCTGGACTGTTGGTCTCAAAGGATAATAATCAAAAGTTAAAAAAAAAAAAATACAAATGCAATATTACTGGGGCAAATTCTGTTTAATCATTTAATTAACAACCTGGAGGATGAAAGACACAACACTCAGCACATTTGCAGATGATATAAAACCAGTAGAAACAGATGATATTAAACTAGGAGGAACAGATGATATGCTTGAGGGCAGGGCTGCTGTTCAGTGGGGCCTGGACAGGTGTGAGGAATGTGATGACAGCAACCTCGTGAAGATCAGAAAAGTGTAAAATCCTGCTTCTCTAGGGAATAATCCCGTACAGTGCTATAGGCTGAAGG
>NW_011128065.1:0-516 GCF_000146605.3 Meleagris gallopavo
ACCCTTGCCTCCAATTGTGTACCTGAAGCATTGCACTCAATGTCGTGGGTGGCACAAATCACTCAGGAGATGACAACAACCTGGGGGCTCTGGTGTCCCGCAGACCTTGCAGATGCTGCTTTAAAAACCTGAAGCATAAGTTAGGAATTAAAACCAGTTCACTTACTGTGAATGCTGATTAGTGCTTTTACAAAAAGACAGAATATGTCACCTTTTCTACTTAATTTTCAAACCAATGAATCTTGAACCCATTCACCATTGAGATATTTAAGAATCATTTCACTTCAGATTCATTTTTGCATTCTTGTCTACTGCTAAAGATAAAAGCAGTAACCTTAAGCCTGGCAGAAACACTATTTCTGACCTCTGAGACCATGAGTATTTTCTCTGATGTCTCTATTACGTGAGATGATTGACAAACATCTTGATGACTTCAGTTCTTCATGGCATCCATTTCTGTTTTAACACGTAGGCGACTCATCCTTCAGAGACCAGAAAAGCAAGCTATGAAATTGC
>NW_011128066.1:0-541 GCF_000146605.3 Meleagris gallopavo
TAATTTAGAGGCAACCTTTCCCAGGCAATTCAGAAAAAATCCACTTTCTTCCTTAACGCTGAAACATGGGACCCAAGGGATTACACACCTTGGCTGCGAGCACCTTTATAACAAACAGAAACAAACGCAGCCCATCTGCCGTTAGGACTTGAATGTCTACAACAGGCTGAAGGGAGGAAAACCACAGTCAGTCCTTCAGGCCCACAGATTTTGGAGCTGTCAAACCAGAATTAATCTTCCGACAAACCAACAGAAATCGACTCAGCGAAAGCAGATTGCTGCCAGTGTAAAAAACACATTGTTCAGTCTGCTGGCAGCTGAGTGTATCTTTGGAGCAGACCCAGAACTGCCAGTGGGACGTCTGAAAGACTGCCAAAACATCAGCCATCCTAACGCCTGGTTTTGCTCTGGGGACCCAAAGAAGACCCCAGGCCCACCTCTTGCCCTTCGTGTTCTCACTGCTGGCGCTGCATGTGCCAGGAATATAAGTACAAGTTCTTGTACTCTGCCTTGTCCAAAAACCGGGCTGTTGTGAAGAATG
>NW_011128067.1:0-696 GCF_000146605.3 Meleagris gallopavo
CGCAGCTCTGCTGCCACCTGTTGGACACAAGTACAGTCATGAAGGCACTGCCCTGCATCCGGGCCTCTTGCACAAACCTGTGCTCCTTGCTCGGAAGCACATGGCTGCACTCTGTGCACCATGTTGCTTACCACCAGAGAAGGCTCAGGTACCCAACACCATTTTTTGCTTCCATCTTGTCTGAGAACTGCTCATTATGCACAGCCCTCATCTTTGGTTTGGTGAGGTGGGGACTGCCATTGCTTCCTCAGTCCCACAGACCCCTTCCCATCCCACACTGCCATGGGAGATCAGGTTCTGGACCACCTGAGGACCCAAACATCCAGGAGTCTTTGGGTCCTGACGAGATAAGTCCCAGAGTTCCGAGGGAATTCACCGCTGCAGTCACCGAGCCACTCTCCATGGTATTTCAGAAGTCGAGGCAGTCAGGTCAAGTCCCTGCTGAGGAGAAAAAAAGGTGACAGCACACCTCTTAGGAAGGATAGAAAGTGTGACGCGGGGAACTACCAGCATGTCAGTCTCACCTCTGTGCTGGTCACGGATCATGGAGCAGATCATCCTGGAAGTGACTCTCAAGCACACATTCCAGTGCGTCACCTCCCTGTGCGTGAAAAGCTTCCTCCTAATAACCAACCTAAACCTCCCCTGTCTCACTTCAAAACCATTTCCCCTTGTCCTATCGCTATCCACCCTCCT
>NW_011128068.1:0-567 GCF_000146605.3 Meleagris gallopavo
CCCTATGGCAGATCAGGACACCTCCTTTGCTGCCTGATATTATTATGCAGCCGCAACCATCCGGACGGAAAATGTGGTACAGGCGGCCAGGACGTGCCCCTGTACAAGCGGAACTGTTGACCCAGGATAGAAACACGGCCTGTATTTTGCCCTGGAGGGCAGACCTTCCCCTCTTGCTACCTCTGAAACATCTGTATTTCTCCCCGTGAGTCTTTGAGCCTTCAGGATCACCGGAAGGAATGAAATGTCATCAAAACGTTCCAGTGTTACTGTCAGATCATGTGTAACACCCGGCGATGGTCTGCATGGGACTGATGGAACATTGGACGGATCTGCACCTCATGACCGTATGCCTCCGGTAACATCATCGAGCGCTGGCCCATAGAAGGATGTCAACTTTCACCCATCGTCACTCATCTTGAAATTTACCAACGTGTGGCGATGAAATTGTATAAGCGTCACGGTGTATCGGATCTCTGTATTAGGGAAAGCTCACCCTTTTAGTCAACCTAATCATTGGTTCACGCCGTGAAGGGTGGAATGTATGGGCTGCTGAATCATGGCCTG
>NW_011128069.1:0-771 GCF_000146605.3 Meleagris gallopavo
AAAAGAATTGGCCCTAGCACAGTTCATGGCGTGACGGGGGATGTTAGTCCCGCTAGGGCCTCCAGGCGGCACCGGAGGCTCTATGTAGAATTACCGATTTATTGGTCCCCCCAAAATATTCAGCGAGTTATGGCATTAGTGGACACTGGAGCAGAAACATCAATCATTTATGGAGATCCCAACAAATTTCATGGAAACAGAGTGATGATTGGTGGTTTTGGGGGACAAACTATTCCTGTCACCCAAACGTGGTTAAAACTGGGGGTTGGGCGTCTCCCACCCCGGGAGTATAAGGTATCTATTGCCCCAGTCCAGAAATACATCTTGGGCATAGATATTCTATGCGCTCTGGCTCTCCACACAACCGTGGGAGAGTTCAGACTCCGACAGAGATGTATTAGGATCCGGGCGGTGCAGGTAATATTAAGAGGCCATGCGAAACATGGGCCAATTTGCCTGCCGAAACCGCGCCGGGTTACTAATGTGAGACAGTACAGACTCCCGGGTGGGCAGGACGAAATATACAAAAACAGTGCAAGAATTTGAAAAAGTGGGCATTATAAGACCTGCCCTTACAACAGCCCATACAATTCCCACATATGGCAAGTGCGAAAGTTGGATGGCACATGGAGAATGACAGTAGATTATAGGGAATTAAAGAAGGTCACGCCTCCTATTCATGCAGCCGTACCCAATATTGCTTCCCTAATGGACACATTGAGTAGGGAGATAAAAACCTCTCGTTGTGTCCTACATTTAGCAAATGCGTTC
>NW_011128070.1:0-514 GCF_000146605.3 Meleagris gallopavo
CAGCTGAGTGCAGACTCTGAATGATGCCCAGTTCGGGGTTATCAGCCCAGTCACGTTCAATATATGAACTGCTGTGATAACGGATTCACAAGTAGTGCCCTGTATTCATCCAGTTGTGTTTGACCGAGCTTTCACAACTGCCCTTGAGGAATGTGGCTGCAGCCACTGAGAGCTCTCACAGCTCCTTAATCAATGGTTACAAGACTAAAGCAACAGGAATACAGAACATTTGGGATGGCTGGTAAAAAATGCACTGTCTGCAAAGCCCGCAAGGTTAACCAAGAACGTGAACAATAGGGCTGACCACAACTGCATCGAGTCGTGCAACAGCTCTACAGAGAGTTCTGAGTTTCCCAGGAAAGCCTCTGGGGGGAAGGAGAGGGTCAGCCTGCTGACTGGTCCAGAAGTTAACAGCAACGTCCTCCTGCCATTCCTCCTCCCTGAGGCCGTTTGTAACTATTTTCTTACTGCTAGGTAGAATCCCAGCACTCCAGTCAAACATACCTTGGCTTTG
>NW_011128071.1:0-481 GCF_000146605.3 Meleagris gallopavo
TGGTACCAAACCATCTGCAGCTCGAGATGGGGTTGGGAAAGCAAAAACATAGATGGAACTGAACTCAGCAAGGAATTCTAAAAACTGTAAGAAGGGATTTTACTGGTGGCTAGGTCAGGAGAGTCAGGCCTAAGAGATTATACCTCCCCTGCTAAATGAGAATGGAGAACACAGGGAAAGCAAATGATGTAATCTATCTGGACTCTGCAAGGCCTTTGACATGGTCCCCCACCACATCCTTATCTCTAAATTGGAGAGAAGATGATTTGAAGGGTGGACTATTGATTGCATAAGGAATTGGTTGGAAGGTTGCAGCCAGAGGCTTGTGTTTACATCCATGTGGAGGCCAGTAATGAACGGTGTCCTGCAGGGGTCCATCTTGTGTCTAGTACTCTTAACATAAATGATGGGATTGAGTGCCCCCTCCAGCATGTTTGCTGATGACAGCAAGCTGAGCGGTGCAGCTGATACAGCTGGAATG
>NW_011128072.1:0-476 GCF_000146605.3 Meleagris gallopavo
GTCTGGCCCTTGAAGTGCCAGGCGATGGAGGCAATGCCTGTGTAAGGTGCGACCAGGTAAATGACCTTCTCAGTCTGGTGGCCTGCCTGAGGGAAGAGGTGGAGAGGCTGAGGGCCATCAAGGACTGTGAGAAGGAAATTGACTGGTGGTGCCAGGCCCTATCGGCCCCAAGGTCCCAGCATGCGACTGTGGCTCCCTATGGGGCATGTGGCCTCCAGTCGCCTTGCAAACAAGTGACGGAGAGGAATCGACAGACAGACTGTGCTCCGGATATAGTGAGCCCCCAGTCTGCTCCTTACCCTCACAATACTTATGTAGAACTAGGGGGTGTGGGACTGGGACAAAACTCTCTCCCAAAAGGGCAAGGTGATATCCACTGCTCAGTGGCGGAGCCTCTGCCCTTTTGTTGCCGAGCAGAGCAAAGCTGTTTGAGAGAGAAGGATGGGTGGAAACAGATACCTACTCGGCGTTGTGGG
>NW_011128073.1:0-485 GCF_000146605.3 Meleagris gallopavo
TAAGTTAGACTAATGGTGGAGTTTTCCAGATTTCAGGGCAAGGTGCCTGACGTCAGGCCGAGCTATAGGAATGGAGCTATCCTCAACTGTAGGACACAGAGAGAGTTCCTAAGTTGTGTTTCTGCAGGAACCAGGCAGTGCTAGGAACAAACAACTGCTGCCAAGAGCTCAGTGCAGCTCTTCCCTCACCCTGTACCACGCACGACTCACAGCATTCGCTCTTTTCTCTCTCCAGACAAAATGCAGCCAGCACGAGGAAGGAATCACCAGCTGGATGTTGGTGTTGCTGCTTCAGGCGCAGAAAACCATCCTCTGGGACCAAACGCCACCTGCAGCACAATGCCAGGGAGCCCTCAGAAACAGAAGTCGCAGTCCTGGCAGGTAAGGGTGCAAATCCAGCTTTCAAAACCCTGCTTTCAGGAACACAGAATTCAAGCTTGCAGTGCGCTTGTATCTCCTTCTAGCGTTCAAGCCCTGCCTAACAG
>NW_011128074.1:0-506 GCF_000146605.3 Meleagris gallopavo
CTCTCTCTCTCTCCAGAATAGTATTATATAGGGCGCGGTAAGCACAAGCCAAACCCCAAATAAGTTGTACCTCCTTAGAGTTATGTAAGCCGCGCTGTCCCTGACTCAAATACTGACTTAGTTTCTCAGGATCCCACAGATGTTCAAGTGTAAAATCCCATGACACTGCGGGTCCCCTTGCTTTTAAGATCTTTCCTAAACCTCTCCATATTCCCTGCCAGTCAGCACTCTCTGGTTCTGGAGGAGACTCCTTCCCTTTGTAAAGGAATATAATCACAATCCAGGAAAGCAATAGCGCGCCCATGAGTATTAATTCAGAATTCGAAAACCGTCTGACAAACCGATAAGGAAGCCTGGAGCTGGTCTGAACGTTGTGCTGTTTGTAAAATTAGCCATTCCATCTGGGATGTGAATGTCAAAATTCAGACCATACCACATTGCATACAGGTACCATGCAGGTGTCTCCGTCAATGCCCTTAAGTAGTTATATATGAACATAATTCCAC
>NW_011128075.1:0-491 GCF_000146605.3 Meleagris gallopavo
CTGGCTGCAGCTCTCGTGGTTTCCATGCTGGCAGCGACGATCTCGTGCTGTCTGCTTCTCCGGCGATGGAGGCAGAGAAACCGGTGAGTGGTTGTTCACCCCCACCCCCATCCTGCCCAAGCCTTTCCTGTGGGGCTGCTGTGAGCCCGGAGGCACTTGCAGCTCCAGCAGCGTGGAGAGGCCGGTTAGCTGTGGGCTACCGTGGTCTGAGATCGACGCTGTCAGACGTGTGAATTGGCACGGCCATTCCTGCAGCCCGTTCTCGGCGCTGGGCCCGAGACGGGCTGAGAGCTGAGGGCGGCTCTTTGCCATTGAGGAAGGAGAGCAGGGGCTCTGCTGTGTCCTCAGCACGTTCCTCTCTCCGCAGGCGCCTGGCTGCAGCTGATGGAGCCCAGCGCGATGTCTGCAGCCACAGCTTGCCCTCGGACGGGCGTCCTGCTCTCCTCAAGGGCCCTGGCAGCTGGAGATGATGCCAACGACCGTGACCACCT
>NW_011128076.1:0-490 GCF_000146605.3 Meleagris gallopavo
TCTTTTTCTCAGGCATCAGATCATCTTTGAAGGGGTATCTTTCTTTTACAGCTAACAACATCCGCTTCCAGAGGGTAAAGGCCTGGTTCTGGCATGTACTAATACCTCTGTCAATGGCTGAGTCCCTAGCAACGCCACCCAGTTGGCGAGCTTCTCTACTATCCAGCCACACACTGTTGGCCCCATTGTCCCAACATCGAAGTAACCAAGTGGCAATAGGCTCATTTGGGTGACGTGAAAAGTCTTTTCTCAGACTTCGAATTTCATTCATTTTCAGAGATCGATCAACAATGGTAACGATATCTTGCTCACCTCTTACTCTTTCGGGACTTCTTGTTGCCCTCATTGGCGCCGGTGACCGTGGTCTTACTGAGGGCCCCTCTCCTGGACTTAGGGGTGCTTCTTGTGGATCTTGGAGCCACTCCTCTGGACCTCTCTCCTCTTCTTTCTTCTCTTCTTACTGAGTCGAGATTCGTTTCATTTTCCGTCC
>NW_011128077.1:0-485 GCF_000146605.3 Meleagris gallopavo
GTTTGGATACTTTCTTTTCAGAGAGCCAGTTCACAACAGTCCCCCCAGTAGGAGAAGCCCAGAACACCAACAAATAGATATGAACTGACAGCAACTGAGATCCCTCCTGAGAGGAGGTAAAAGCACAGTTATCTGTATATGTTTTTGGTTTAGAGCAGTGCTGCCTTAATCAGTGAACAGCCTAGGAAGCGTTCTTCACAACAGCAAGCTATATTTCCTTTCTCCTGGATAAAATTTTCCTAAATCCTCTTTCTGTATTCACTGGGAAACACTGAAAGCAGAAAAATAAATAAATAAAACTAGAAATGACTCATCTTCAGAATGCATTCCTGTGTTCCATAACATAAATCCCACCTTGTTCCATTTTCTCTGAGTGCTGCGGTTTTAAAATGCATCTCTGAGCTTAAAGCTCAACTAACTTGTAAGCAGAAACTCTCATAATACACGACACTTCCTTTTGTTTTCTTCATTCTGATCTGAGAATA
>NW_011128078.1:0-457 GCF_000146605.3 Meleagris gallopavo
GGAATCCGGCTGCCAACCTCAGCAGTGCGGGTAAATACAGCCCTGAGGTCAACTGCTGGGGGGGGAAAGGTCTCAACCTGGGGACCCCCCCCTACCTCCGGCAGACGGATGGCGGCTGCCGGGGGGCGTGCCCATGGCGGGGGGCGTGCAAATCACCGGGCAGCTCCACCCCGGACCGGCTGTTTACAGACAGGGGGGTACGGATATACGGACACACGGACATACAGACACACGGACACGGCGACCTCAACAGGCTGGAGGGAAGGGGGGGGGCTGCCTCTCTCCGTGCTGTACCCCCGGTGGGGGGGGCGCTATCCGGGGGGGCCGCCACCGGGGTTGGGGGCAGGAGGGAGAGGGGGGGGGGGCGGTACTCTACCGGAAGTCCCAGGAACTGCTTCATGGACAGCGGCGAAGGCGAGAACTTGCTGAAGTGCTCGATGTAGGTGGGCACCCCGGC
>NW_011128080.1:0-662 GCF_000146605.3 Meleagris gallopavo
AGGGTGATGACGTCACGCGCCGGGGACGGCGCGTCGCCAAAGCAACGGACGCGCAGAGGCGCCGTCGCTACGGAGACGCCGTCGCTACGGAGACGCCGCCACGCACGCGCCCGCCGTCGCCGCGGGGCCGGCTTCCCGCGAAACGGTGGGATGTGGGCAGAACGTGGAGATAACGGGGAAAGGATAACGCAGTGAGAGCCGGGCTGGTAGGGAAGGAGGGAGGGAAGAGTGGGAAGGGAGGGAGGGAGGGAGGGAGGAAGGGCAGGGCAAAAGGCGGGAAAGGGAAAGGGTCCGAAGCCTGGCCTGGCTGGTATTGGAACATGGAAGGGCTTCAGGTGTGTTGTTAGGTGCACAAGGAGCAGTTCGTGCAGCAGTAGATGATATTGCTGTGTTCATGCACATCAGAGTGGCAGAACTGAGGCAGATGTAGAGAAGATACGGCACCAAACTGAAATACTGCACAACATAAAGCGATGCGAGCTGCCCAGCCACCAGCTCACACTGCTCCAATCGATGTGTGGGGAGTGAGGCAGGTCCTGCATGCCGTGCAGACAGTTCACGGTAGAGCTGAGACCGAGGAGCTCCAGGCACACAAAAGAGACTGTAAAGTGCCTGCTGCTTTGCTCCAAGCTCAGACCTGCCAACACGGCAGAGTTCAAGGC
>NW_011128081.1:0-334 GCF_000146605.3 Meleagris gallopavo
GTCTGGCTTCACTGACACTGTCAGCATAATCAGTAAACAACATTTTACAGTAACACAAAACCTTTCACACAAAATTAAGAATTGCAAGCATCAAATTGTAGGACCATGTTAGAATTATTCTTCACATCTGCTGACTGAGAACCACAGTTTATTTCGCTGAAACATACTAAGTTTTAAAAAAAGAGCAAAGCTAGATATTCTAGATATTCTTTCACTCAAAAGGATTGAGATGGATTTAACTCAAACTAAATTATTACAGAAATAGCACCACACACAAAAAAACTTTTGGCAATATTTGCAGGCAATGGCTGTGATATTTTCAACTTGTTAAAAA
>NW_011128082.1:0-518 GCF_000146605.3 Meleagris gallopavo
TATTTCTCCAATATATGTTCTATTAGCCGAGCTCCTGGATATGGATCTATACCATCTGTATATCCATTGATTAAACAATTGGCGAGCCAGGCAATTGTTTGATGTAAATCCACTTTACATCATGTCTCTTTTATGGGGTTTCTATAAATGGGTCAAGGGGGAGAACACCATTCCCCTAGTTAAAATGATCCCCGGGCAGATCCCAGGGTTTCTGGGATCTCCTTCTTATCAACTGGCAACTATAATTGAGAAATGGGGTCCCCTGCGTACTTTGGCGAGTATTTCCCCAGTACGCTTAACAGAATACTTTCAGGGACTGGACAAAGATGTCTTAACTACGAAGGAAAGGCAATTAGCTGCATCCACAGTGGCATGGCCACTGCTGAATGCTTTAAAATCAAGCAGAGACAAGATCAGGTAGTTTAGAAAATGAAAATCAGCTCCTAAAAGCTCGGATTGACAAATTGGAGCAAGAACTTAATGTATTGATGGGAAAAAAACCAGTTTTACAGTCTCTA
>NW_011128083.1:0-470 GCF_000146605.3 Meleagris gallopavo
CTGGGACGGGCGCGGGCAGCTCGGCGCCGTCTTCTTGGCAGCGCCCTCCTCTTGCACCGTGCTGCCTGGAGGTGCCGGCGCTGCCTTGTTGGTGCCACCGTCTTGGGGCCGGAGGGCAGTGGGGCGAGCGCTGGGTGAGGGTTGGGGCTGCACAGAGGGCGGCCGGCGCACCGGGCCCACCACAGTCACCCTCTGCCCCAGCGGGTGCACGGCCTGGATGCATTCACACAGGTGCACGCGCAGCTCGTTGGCAGTGCCCGCTTGCCTGCTGGCTCCTGCGCTGGCCCCAGGCAGCTTTGCTTGGCACGGCTGTTTGCGGCCTGTTCTCTCTCTTTTTTCCCTCTGCGGCAGCAGCTTCCTTTCTTGGCTGGGGCGCTGCTGGTGGGCTGCTCCTGCTGGGAGCTCTCCCCTTTCTGGAGGGTGCCAGCAGGCGCAGGGCGCTTGGCCCCCGCTTGGTGCTGCCCTGTTCT
>NW_011128084.1:0-737 GCF_000146605.3 Meleagris gallopavo
TGGAAAGAGCGAGGGTTGCTTACGCACAAGGACAACAAATTCAGCATGATGTAAATCTGCCAAAGAGCAGCATGGCTGTCATGCATTGTGAAGGACATCAGAAGAGTGACACTGAACAGGAAACTGGGAACACGATGGCGGATCGGGGACAAAACAGGCACCTGAAGGAAAAGAAATTGGTGAACTGGCTTTAATTCCAGACGGTAAACTTAAAATATCTGAATCTTAGCCAGAACCTATGAGATATTCTAAAGAGGATAGGAATCTAATGAATGATTTAGAAGGGAAGAGAGCAAGCTGACAGATGGGTGTATACCCAGACGTACACGTTGTTGTGCCCTTTAGTATTTCATAGAATCTGGTTCTAAGGGAACATAATAAAACATAATCCTAGTACCAGGAACAGGGTACAAGTGGGGTAGAGGCAAAGGGGATGACAGTACCGCTTTCTGAAAACACTGAATGGAGCTTAGGGAGTAAGACAGTAACAGGACAATTGTTGTATGTACCTGATGCAGGGACTAATTTATTGGGGAGAGATCTTCTAATGAAAATTGGGAATACAAATAACAACCCATCAGGAGGGAATGACAGTATCAATGAATGTGTTACCTGAGACAGATGAGAAGGATATAGATCCCATGGTCTGGGCAAAGGAAGGGAGGCGGGGGTTTGAAAAGTAACCCCTTCAAAATAAAGCTGCAGGAAAATATGAGATCATAAGACAGAAACAAGAT
>NW_011128085.1:0-548 GCF_000146605.3 Meleagris gallopavo
TCTTTCTGGGAATATGGTCACCTTTGAATTTTCATTGAAGTTAGAATTTTTGTGGTGAGGTGTTGCTTTTTATTGTGTTGTTTTATATTTCAAAAAAAAACAAAAGCAAAAAACAGGATGAATAGAAATCTTTCATTTTATTGAAGAGCAAAGGCTATGGAATAATTTGAATTACTTTTACTGTAATGTAATGTAGTTTGTTGTTGAAGATATTTAAGTGTAGGGAGTATCTAAGTGTATTGAAGTTGTTTAGGTTTAGTATGTTGATAAACTGCTTTTTCACTTGTAGATGTGATTAAAGCATGAGTGTATGTGGACATCATCATTCTCTGTTTTTGAATGTACTGAAAGATAAGCCAATCTGTCTTCAAAATTCTATTATAGAAACAAATCCAGTTCTTCTTTTCTGTTCTTTTTAATACATGTAGTTGGTTTTGATACACGTAGAAAGAAAGGGTGAGTTATGAATTGCTTTCTGTACTGCTTGGATAAACGTTACCTAGAATGAGACAACACATCACATGCCCTAAATTGCTCTCTGGTTGCTT
>NW_011128086.1:0-326 GCF_000146605.3 Meleagris gallopavo
TAGAAAGAACTACACATCATCAGATTGCCAACAATGACTTATTTAAGTCTATTGTTTAGAAGCTATTGATTAAAAAAAAAAAATTCAAGTAAAAATAGTAATAATGTATTTGCAAATTACGTCTGAAGAATGAGCTGCTATTATTTGTCAACAAGGTTTTTGGAAAAGGAATAAATAATAGAAACATCTCTATAATCCCATTAAAAAAAAAATAAATCGAAAAAACAAAGTAATAACCATCATATCTGTTTTTATTCCCACCTGCCGTAAATCCTAGAAGTGATAAAACTCATGATAGTGTCTATTACTATTAACACTAAATAAAT
>NW_011128087.1:0-728 GCF_000146605.3 Meleagris gallopavo
AAGGCCTGGGAGTACTGGTGGGTGGGAGCTGGACACAAGCCAGCAGTGGGCCCTTCCTGCCCAGAAAGCCTACCGTATCCTGGGCTGCATCCAAAGATGCGCAGTCAGCGGGCAAAGGGAGGAGATCCCCATCCCTCTGCTCTGCGCTGGTGAGGCCTCAGCTGCAGTGCTGCGTCCAGATGTGGAGTCCTCAGTGCAGGGAGACATGGAGCTGTGCGAGTGCATCCAGAGTACAGCCACAAACACGAACCCAAGGATGGAACCCCTGTCCTGTAAGCAAGGAGAGCTGGGCTGTTCAGCCTCCTGGACGAAGTGAAGGCTCCAAGGGAACCTGGTAACAGCCTTTCAATACCTAAAGGAAAGAACAAGGGAAAATGGAGGTGAAATCTAAGGAAAATGTCTTGTACAGTGAGGGTGCTGAGGCAGTGGCACAGGTTGCCAGAGACATGGTGGATGTGCTGGCCCTTTCAAGGTGAGCCTGGCTCAGACTCTGAGCAACTTGATCTAGCTGTGGATGGTCAGCATGGGGGAGTTGGATCACATCGCAAACCTACCTGCATACAAGCAGCGCACCAACATGGGGTGCATGATGTTCATTACCTGCTGGACACATCTCACACCACTGACTGGAGGAGCCCAGGCAATCCTTCAACTCCATCAGGCTGCAAAATGAAATCAGAAGAGATGCAGAACGTAATTAAACACAACAAGGATGCACACAATGACCT
>NW_011128088.1:0-597 GCF_000146605.3 Meleagris gallopavo
GAGCAGCCCAAGAACCCCTTTAGCTTTAATCCTCATAACAAGACTGCATGTGACCTCCTCAATTACTTCTAAACATTGTTAAGCTTGAATGAATATGATTTCAGCGTGGATTATACTGAATAATAATTAGAGGTGACTTATCGAGGTATTCACCTTTTAAGAGTAAACACTGAGAAACAGCATTGGGGAAACATCCAGGGTGAAATGTGATGAATTTGCAAGGAGTCTGTTCTAGGCAACACAATCTGCATCCTTCGATTGTCAGTAACACCAGGGAAGCTTGGTATTCTGACTCTGTGAGATACAGCATGGAGAGTGAATTGGAGTGTAAGCACTGCAGTCAGGCTCTGTGATAATACCACAGGGGATGTGAACTTGATGGTGCTGTGGAACTGATAAACGTGTAGTTGTCACCCTGAGTCAGCATCTTTTCATTTTTCTGTCGAACTAGGCACAACAGAGATGTGTATGACTACAGCTACTCTAGCTCCGCCTGAATAAAACTGTATAAAAAATGGACTTAAGAGAGAAGGAATTTGGGAGAAATACAGAATCACATGATGATAGGGGTGGGAAGGACCTCCAGATCTCCCCCCC
>NW_011128089.1:0-374 GCF_000146605.3 Meleagris gallopavo
AGGTGGCCAACCAGCAGCCCAGGCTGCCCAGAGCCACATCCAGCCTGGCCTTGAATGCCTGCTAGGGATGGGGCATCCACAGCCTCCTTGGGCAACCTGTTCCACTGCCTCACCACCCTCTGCATGAAAAACTTCCTCCTCACACCCAACCCAAACCTCCCCTGGCTCACTTTCAAACCATTCCCCCTTGTCCTGTCACCACCCACCCTCACAAACAGTCCGTTCCCCCTCCTGTTTATCCGCTCCCTCCAAGCACTGAAGGCCACACTGAGGTCTCCCTGCAGCTTCTCTTCTCCAAGCTCAAACAGTCCCAGTTCCCTCAGCCTTTCCTCACAGCAGAGCTGCTCCAGCCCTCTGATCATCTTAGTGGCAAT
>NW_011128090.1:0-448 GCF_000146605.3 Meleagris gallopavo
TATTCTTTGATTTTGGGGGATGACCCCCCACCCTGCATGTAAATAATAAAGGGCAGAGGAGTGGCTGTGGGGCTCCCTGTGTCACACGGGGGTAAACTTTGGGGACAGAGGTCACTGCAGCATCCTGGCCCCACAGCCCCTATGGCCCCATAAGGACTATAGCCCCATCTCATAGCCACCCATATCCATCTGCCATAACTTTATCCCATCCCGTATCCATCATATCCTCCCCACAGCCATCTCAGATCCATCCCCACATCCTCTTCCCATCACCTCCCCCATATCCGCATCCATCCCATGTCCATTCCATATACTTATCCCATCCCGTTATCATCCCAGTCCCATCCCATATCCGTATTTCATCCCCAATCATCCCATGTTGATCCCATGTCCATCGCATATAGATTCCATTTTCCAATCTCCATTCCATATTCTTCCCATATACATA
>NW_011128091.1:0-492 GCF_000146605.3 Meleagris gallopavo
GCGGAAGTGAAAAAAGTGAAAAGTGGACGACCAAGTGGTGAGCTGGTAGTCCTTGGCTGCACTGGAGGACCAGAGGAACAAGGGAGCAGGGGCACTCACGGAAATGCTCCTCTATGCAGCGCACGAGGTGCGTGCTGTGGCTGTCCACCATATTGAAGGCGATGCCCCTCTTCCCGAAGCGCCCCGTCCGCCCGATGCCGTGCAAGTAGGTCTCAAAATCTGGCTGCTTCTGACGGTTGGTGGGAAGGCTGAAGTGCACCACAATCGTGACTTGGGCCACGTCAATCCCTGAGTGACAGAGGATTCTCAAAAAGGATCCTTTCTTTTTTTCTACCACCCTAAAAGCCATCTCCCAGCCCCTTCCGAAGGCTGCTTCTTAATTGCTGTGCACGCTGGACAAGACCACTGCTTCGCTTGCATTTCTGATCACTTTTTCTCTCAAATTCCCATTCTAATCCCTCTTTCCTTGCCTTTCTGACCAATTTTTCCTTG
>NW_011128092.1:0-1064 GCF_000146605.3 Meleagris gallopavo
TAGGTAAGATTGAACGATACAATGGGTTGTTAAAAACTATGCTGAAAGCAATGGGAGGCAGTACATTTAAGCACTGGGAGAAGCATTTGGCAGAAGCCACCTGGTTAGTCAATACCAGAGGATCTATCAATCGTGGTGGTCCAACCCAGTCCAGCTCCCTACATACCGTAGAGGGAGATAAAGTCCCTGTTATACATGTAAAGAATATGTTGGGAAAGGCAGTTTGGGTTATTCCAGCCTCTGAGAAGGACAAACCTCTTCGTGGAACTGTTTTTGCCCAGGGACCTGGGTCCACTTGGTGGGTGATGCAGGAAAACGGGGATGTTCAAAGTGTACCACAAGGGAACTTGATGTTGAGGGAGTGCAGTCAGTAATCCTTGTGCGTGTGTTTATATTTTGTTTGTATATATTAAGCATGAAGTAGTGATGTGGAATAAGGGGTGGAATGTCATGGTTTCATGATTTTTCATTATCAGTATTCCACATCATAACATCATGCAATGCACTGGGGGTTTGACTGCTGATGCTCAAGTTCCGGGTGCCTGTCCAGAGGAGAAGAAGAGCTACGTTTCCCCAGGGGGCTTTGCGGTCAGCGAGGAGATATAACTCCCGGCCAGGTCACCTGATGCTCGCTTCTCTGCCTGCGCTTCTCTGCCTGCGCTTCTCTGCCTGCGCTTCTCATCTCAGCGTTATGGTAAGGCCGAACCACCATCAAATTCACATTCTCTCTCCTTATAAAATTCTGTTGATACCATATTTAGGAAATCACTTAGTATTACCTCAGATTGTTGACACTGTTCTCAATTATTTCGGGGTCCCCTATTTTCTTTATATCTAGGGGCGAGAATCCGCGGATCCCTCCGCCCTTCTAGTCACGGAACCAGGCCGAACCAGCCCGTAAAACATTGACACATCCAAAGATGCGCAGTCAGCGGGCGAAGAGAGGAGATCCCCATCCCTCTGCTCTGCGCTGGTCAGGCCTCAGCTGCAGTGCTGCGTCCAGATGTGGAGTCCTCAGTGCGAGGGAGACATGGAGCTGTGCGAGTGCATCCAGAGTACAGCCA
>NW_011128093.1:0-905 GCF_000146605.3 Meleagris gallopavo
ATGGTTTCATGATTTTTCATTATCAGTATTCCACATCATAACATCATGCAATGCACTGGGGGTTTGACTGCTGATGCTCAAGTTCCGGGTGCCTGTCCAGAGGAGAAGAAGAGCTACGTTTCCCCAGGGGGCTTTGCGGTCAGCGAGGAGATATAACTCCCGGCAAGGTCACCTGATGCTCGCTTCTCTGCCTGCGCTTCTCTGCCTGCGCTTCTCATCTCAGCGTTATGGTAAGGCCAATCCACCATCAATTTCACATTCTCTCTCCTTATAAAATTCTGTTGATACCATATTTAGGAAATCACTTAGTATTACCTCAGATTGTTGACACTGTTTTCAATTATTTCGGGTCCCCTATTTTCTTTATATCTAGGGGCGAGAATCCGCGGATCCCTCCGCCCTTCTAGTCACGGAACCGGCCGAACCAGCCCGTAAACCATTGACACATCCAAAGATGCGCAGTCAGCGGCGAAGAGAGGAGATCCCCATCCCTCTGCTCTGCGCTGGTCAGGCCTCACCTGCAGTGCTGCGTCCAGATGTGGAGTCCTCAGTGCAGGGAGACATGGAGCTGTGCGAGTGCATCCAGAGTACAGCCACAAACACGAACCCAAGGATGGAATCCCTCTCCTGTAAGCAAGGAGAGCTGGGCTGTTCAGCCTCCTGGAGAAGTGAAGGCTCCAAGGGAACCTGGTAACAGCCTTTCAATACCTAAAGGCAAGAACAAGGGAAAATGGAGGTGAAATCTAAGGAAAATGTCTTGTACAGTGAGGGTGCTGAGGCAGTGGCACAGGTTGCCAGAGACATGGTGGATGTGCTGGCCCTTTCAAGGTGAGCCTGGCTCAGACTCTGAGCAACTTGATCTAGCTGTGGATGGTCAGCATGGGGGAGTCGGATCACATCGCAAA
>NW_011128094.1:0-509 GCF_000146605.3 Meleagris gallopavo
TGGCAAGTGCCTGAGTCTGTTGGTGCCCTCGGAGACGGGAGGAGGAGTGCAAACGGGTCCCGGCTAGGCGATGTGGGCAACCGCCGTCCCGACCAACCCCGGTTCCCCAGGTGCCTCTGCCAAATAGGTGTGAGGCCCTGGAACTCGAGGGAGAGGCGGATCAGGGTGCGGTGGAAGGTCCACTTGCGAGGCTGTCCCAGGCGAAGCAGTCGACCTCGCGCCTCAAGACTGCCTCCACCCGGAAGGAAAGAAGGGTGGCTGTCATTGGCAGCTCCCTGCTGAGAGGAACGGAGGGCCGTGCACATCAGCTTGACCGTACCAGTAGGGAGGACTGCTGCCTCCTTGGGGCGCGGGTCAGGGACATTTCTGGGAAACTTCCTGATCTGATTCGCCCTTCTGATTATTACCCCTTATTGCTAGTTCAGGCCGGCAGGGATGAAGTCACTGAGAAAGCATGAGGACTATGAAAAAAGACTTCAGGGGACTTGCGCGAGTAGTTGATGGAGCGG
>NW_011128095.1:0-768 GCF_000146605.3 Meleagris gallopavo
CCCTCCCCTTATCCAGCTCCGCTCTCACATTTACAAGTGAAACTACAAGTTCAAATGCCATGAAAAAACGAGGGGATGAGATGCAGCAAGCACAGGGAGCAGGCAGGTAGGCACAGCAAAGCAGCAAACAAAGACCAATCTCTGAGAGGGGGGCTGCTTACAGAAATAAACCCGGGGCCTGCCTACAGAAAGCCCACACCTTTCACTCCCAGTAAAGCTCCACCATTTTGACAGCCAAGCCAATAACTACCACTTCACTTCTCATGACTCTTCCCTGAGCTCCAGAACAAATAGTTACTCGAGGTCGCCTATTGCAACTGCAACTGCTCATAACTAATAATCAAGATTATATCTTTCGTGACATAAGCAGCTCACTTCTGCTTGGTGGCAATGACAGTCCATTCCCATTGCATCCCTTCGTGTCACAGCTGGCTTTCTGACAGCCTCCTGGACGATTCCCCCAAAAGCACCCTGCACTTATTCTGAAGAGTGAAAGAAAGGAAGGTTCGTGGAAACAGGCACTCAAGGCTTGCAAGAGACGCAGTGCTCCAGATCAGAGATAGGACCATCACAGTGCCAGAGCACACTTTATCACTAAAGGAAACATTTGAGAGCACATTCACAACCTCTGCATAAGCTGTAACGATTCAGCATCTTTAGCTTTATCATTCAGTTGGAGAAGGCAGATGCTCTCACACATCAGTCAGCAAGCACTTGGAGGAGCCAGCCCTCTGGTTTGTACAGTGACAGACATCATTGCTGCCGGCT
>NW_011128097.1:0-597 GCF_000146605.3 Meleagris gallopavo
GAAATGGAGGAAACCCATATAATTCCTAAACTTCAAGGCCCCAGCTCAGGCCATTAGATTCTAATTTTACACCTTGAATAACAAGGGACAACTCCTAGAATTACAATGCACCAAACTAGGAATTGCACAAAGTTCACTTTAAGGTCTAAGTAACAGAAGAGGTTGTCTGACCCGGACTAAAAGGAGTTTGGTGATTGTATCTTTCTGTCCTTGGTTTGGGACAAACGGTATCTCTTTACCACAGAGCTCTTCGGTGGCAATGGCCTCTGTGCTGAGAGTGATGTTCATGAACCCTGAAAATAAGACACATTTAGTGCAGAAAACATTGCTTCCCATTAATATAACAGAAGTCACTTGTTTGCAGCAAAAATTTTGATCAGAGCCCTACTTACAGGAAGTTCTGTACCTCCTAGCACTAAAATATGAGTATCCATGACTTTCGGAGAAATGCACGTGAGTAGCCTAGGATAACAATCTCCTCACTCAGCCCTTATAAAGCATCCTCACCTTGGCCCCATTCCATCCCAACTCCTCACGCCCCACCTCCTTCTTCTCCTCACCAAGTCGCTTAGCTGTGACACTCCAAAGAAACGTCTT
>NW_011128098.1:0-795 GCF_000146605.3 Meleagris gallopavo
CTCAGCGCGACGGCAAAGCAAAGATGCCAAGAGGCTGCGCTGCAGCCCAAAGCTCACAGCCGTGCTGGGAGGAGGAAAGGGCAGCTCCTGGGCACGCCGCCACCTCCACCAGAGGCATTTCTCAGCCGGCGCCCGTGGAGGAGTCCGCGGCTGCTAATGAGGACAAAGCATCTCTCTGGAGGAAGGGAAGGCGCTCGGAGTCGTGCCGAGGAGGAGCTCAGGGCAGCTGCCGGGCACGGATGTCGCAGCCGTCTGAGGAAAAGCCTCGAGTCCGCGCCGAGGAAAGAGGCGAGGACGGCGGGAGGCGTGAAGCCAGCTGTGCCGCTGAGGAAGGACCGCAACGGCACCGAGCGCGGGAGGAAAGCAGAGGGAGCCGCCTCGAGTTACACGAGTCAGCAGAGGAAGACAGAATGAAGAATCCGGAGGACGAACGTCAGGTAAGTAAAGGCAGCGCGAGAGGAAGGAGGCGGGCATGGCGACGAGGGAGGAGGAGGAACGCAGTGAAAGGAAGAGAAGAAGAGGAGCTCGAAGGAATGCAGAGAAAACGACGTTGAAAGGAGAGAAGAGAAGGCGTGCTTTAGAACAGATGAAAGTAATGCAAAGGCGTGGTCTGGAAAGAAAAGAACCACGAAAAGGAAGGAACAGGAGAAGGCAAAGCCAAAGGAGCAGTAAACACATGCGAAGAGGAAAGAAAATAGCAAAGTAATGCAGGAAAAAGTACAAAGAGAAAGCAAAGGCGTAGAACTGCAAGAATATGGCCAAAGGAAAGAATTCAGAGAAACACAGGGAGACAAT
>NW_011128099.1:0-448 GCF_000146605.3 Meleagris gallopavo
TTCCATCAGCTGGGTGTTGACTGCGGTGCCTCTCCTGGGCTGTCAGCAGTGCTGCTTCCAACACAGCACACACTGGGTGGTCCTGAGCCCAACCAGTTCTCAGTAGGGAAGGGCACCCAGTGCACCTTTTCAGCTCCTCAGGAGCAGGGGAGCAGCCCAGCACTGGCATTGCCCAGGCAGCCATGGCTTGTCCCTGCTCGGACCTCTCCTGGCATGGAGCCTTCCTGGGGTAGAGCTGAGAGGTCACCTCCTGACCTTCCCATACTGAGGGGATCTGACAGCTGAACTGCGTGAGTGTCGCATCCTGTTCATGGAGGGAAGGAGGGACCACAAGGACTGCAGTGCTGTCACACAGCAGCAGCTCAGCACCACACAGCTTTTATTCTCACTGACCCCCTCCCAGTGGGTGTGGGGAGAGAACAAGAGAAAATGAGGAAGAATTCATCGG
>NW_011128100.1:0-489 GCF_000146605.3 Meleagris gallopavo
AGCAGCTCCCGTTGTGTCAGACAGCAGAGACGTTGGAGTGGAAGAAGGCCCCGCAGCTTTACAGGGGAAATTTACAGTCAGTGACTTTCCATCCAAAAGGTGAAGAGGAGTTTCTTTTGCAGCACCTATCATAATTGTTTGGGTGTGGGGTTTTTCCATTATTAGAAACACAGAACTTGCTGAAACTAAGTTACCCTAATTGTGCCTGAGGTGTTGCAGCGAATTCCCACTTGCTTTGGACTCTGAGGACTCAGCTCACACACATCTGCCCCAGGGGCTCAGTTGAGCCACACAACGGTGCCGTTCCTTCCTGGTCAGGCAGGCAGACACGAGGTGTTCAAAGCCATCTGACGGCTGTCCTTGCCTGTTCTGCCTGCACCTGGACACATCGGGGCTTTCCAGATCTCAGGACACGTGCCTGAAACAAATGTTGGTCTCCTCTCAGCAGAGCTGTTGGACAGACCTGTTGGCTCTAGAAATTAAACATGG
>NW_011128100.1:2553-3060 GCF_000146605.3 Meleagris gallopavo
GACAGTTCCAGTGGAAAGGTGCAGAAGACCAGCATGGAGTTAACAGAAGAGGCGGGGTCACACACTGTGGCACCTCACTGCCTTTGCACTTGGTAGCCTTCAACTCTTTTCCCCTCTCCGTAGAGAGAAGGAAAAAGCAAAGCAAACCTCTGCAACTTCAGTGTGCTTGATAAGGGCAGCACCTACCCTACAGGGCGGGTACCACAGCACCTGCTTACCTCTTAGCTTGGAGCTCCGTGCTGCAGCAGGCCCAGGCTGTGCTGCTGGAGCCGGCACGCTGTCCCCGCTCTGACCCCTCGCTCTTTTGTTAGCAGGCAACTGCGCTGCTGTTTGCTGCTCTTCTTCCAAGCCCTTGCGTTTACCTCCAGCCAGGGACTTGGAGACAGAGCGGGGGCACACTGCAGGGGAAGGTCTTCCCCCTGAGCTGGGACCTGCTGCTGTAGGAAGCCCTCCAGCCTGGAGACGAGCTCTCTCAGAAAGGACTTTCTGCACCGCTTTCGCGTAGAT
>NW_011128101.1:0-475 GCF_000146605.3 Meleagris gallopavo
CCATCGTCACTCATCTTGAAATTTACCAACGTGTCGCGATGAAATTGTATAAGCGTCGCGGTGTATTGGATCTGTGTATTAGGGAAAGCTCACCCTTTAGTCAACCTAACCATTGGCTCACGCCGTGAAGGGGTGGAGTGTATGGGGCTGCTGAATCACGGCCTGAACCTTTGATTGATCACCTGAGGCGAGCAATGAGTCAGCCAGGGGAGCACAGGTGAAGGCAATTCAGCTGTGCTGCAGGAAGGGGTGGAGCCTGGCTGCACCTCTCCTAGAGCCATTGAAGAGCTGACTGCCAGCAGGGAAGGATCTCTCTGGAGATGCGCTCCATCAGGAGTTCATCTCGCGAGCCCAGGATAGGGTGGGTGTCTTTCCCTCTTTACTCCAATCTAAATGACGTTAGCCAAGCTCCTGGATATGTAGATATACTCTCTGTGTATCCACTGATTATACACAGAGATATGAAGGGAGAGAG
>NW_011128102.1:0-476 GCF_000146605.3 Meleagris gallopavo
GAGCAGAAACTAAAGCAAAGGGGTTTTCGTTTTTGAATAATCTACAGAAATTGATTTTGCTTGGGTCGTGTCAGCCACTCAGAACTATTCCACGCACTGGGCACGGGGGTGGATATGGACAGACATCATATTGCACAGCTACAAATCGGGGAATCTCTGCTCTTAGTGAGGAATCGGGATCACCACACAGCTGAAGCCCAGAATCGTCACAGAGACACAGCATCTAGAATCGGGAAACAGCGACAGAACGTGAAGTAATCCAACCTACAGGAGCTGGTATCCTCAGCATCCTCGTAGAATCCTCAGACAACTGATTCACAGACACCTCAGACTCCAGTAACCCATCATAGCCCCCACAGTATCAAACCACCACATCTTGTTTCCTCGCTCCCACAGAGGGAAATGCAGCACGGAGCCCGCGTGGCTCTGCGCTGTGTCGCATGTGAGTATCCCCGTCCCTGCTGATGTGCTCAGAA
>NW_011128103.1:0-371 GCF_000146605.3 Meleagris gallopavo
GCGCTCTGCCAGTCAGCCAGTTCTCAACCCACCTCACTGTTCCACTCATCTATCCCACACTTCCTCAGCTTTGTTATAAGGATGTTGTGGGAGGCAGTATCAAATGCCTTTCTAAAATCAAGGTAGACTACATCTACTGCTCTTCCCCCATCCACCCAGCATGTGACAGCATCATAGAAGGCCACCAAGTTGGTCGAGCACGACCTCCCCTTGGTGAACCCATGCTGACTACTCCTGATAACCTCCTTTCTCACAGTTGTCTGGAGATGGTATCCAGCACAAGCTGTTCCATCCCCTTTGCAGGGACAGAGGTGAGGCTGACAGGCCTATAATTACCCGGGTCTTCCTTCTTGCCCCTTTTTTGAAGTACC
>NW_011128104.1:0-484 GCF_000146605.3 Meleagris gallopavo
GGTTGGACTGGATGATCTTGGAGATCTTTTCCAACCTTGCTAATTCTATGATTCTATGAAAGGCATCCGCTGGGCGAGCGCTTTGGTGGGTGAGCATCACCAGGCGGCTGATGTCTGTGCAGACAGCCACATCCACGGGGATTGGAGGCTTTTTAAGCTTAAGCTTGTCTTTCATGCCTCATGTGCAGTAAGTCATGTTGTTTTAAAGCAGCATCTTGGAGGCAACCTTGATTTCTCCAGCCCCGAGCTTTGTGGCACGAGAGCTCTCTGCCATGCTTCTCCCTGTAGTGTGAGACCGTATCGAAGGCTTTGCAGAAGCCTGGGTAGGTGATGTCAGTTGCTCTTCCTTTCCCCACCGATGCTGGAAACAGCGTGGAACGGGATGGGGGGACATTTCAGCCGTGGGTTCCTACCTCAGCAGGACTGAACGGCTGTTCTGATCCACGTATTTTAACTTGAGGAAATCTGACACTAATTAGAGAAA
>NW_011128105.1:0-451 GCF_000146605.3 Meleagris gallopavo
ATTCAGATGTTAAATACGGGAATCCGTTAAATACATCCCATCTTAAAATACCAAACAGCATTATGGTATATTGTTCCGACTGTGTCACATCTCCCATTATCAAGTTCTGCCTTGCC
Source organism: Meleagris gallopavo (assembly GCF_000146605.3). Classification (NCBI taxonomy): domain Eukaryota; kingdom Metazoa; phylum Chordata; class Aves; order Galliformes; family Phasianidae; genus Meleagris; species Meleagris gallopavo. The sequence goes on from NW_011128105.1 coordinate 117, forward strand.
AGTTCTTCGTCTTCAGAATTTGAAATCCTACTATTGTAAAAACTGCTGACTATCTATGCAGTTGTACATGAAGTGCAGTTTCCTCGAGGACACAGCGCTGTGCTTCTTAGATGAACATCTTAGGCTGGATGTTCTCCCCACAAACGACAGGTGCCTTTCCCCCCTCCTCTGGCAATGTGGCCTTTATTCTGTGGCCGTTCTTCTGACACTAACGATCAGTGTTCAGGAAACATCCACTCTAGTTCGCAGGTTTGCTTCTGTCCTAGAGTCAAGGGCACAGGTTATTTATTCAGATAGCTTCAGCATACCACTGCAATTGCCCTGCTTCTGTATCA
>NW_011128106.1:0-632 GCF_000146605.3 Meleagris gallopavo
ACAACGCCCGAGTTCTGTTTGGACCCCCATTGGTTTCTGGTCTCGGGTTTGGCACGGAGCAGAAGAGAGATACAGTATGATTGAAAAGCAGTTATTGGCTGCCGATTCAGCACTGCAGGCAGTAGAGCCAATAACTCAAACGGCTGAAGTTATAGTCAAGACCACTCTGCCGATTCAGGGGTGGGTAAAAGATCTGACCCACCTTCTGAAGACGGGGTGGCCCAAGCACAAACAGTGGCACGATGGGTCGCCTATCTCAGCCAAAGGAGCAGTCTGTCTTCATCCCCTTTGAAAGAAGAACTTCAGAAGATCCTAGGCCCACTAACATATCACAGTGACGCACCGAAAGCAATACTGGTCTCTCCAGCGCAGAAGAGTCCCGCTCAGGAGGGAAAATACCCTATCCCTGAAGATGCTTGGTACACAGATGGATCCAGCAGGGGCAATCCGAGCAAGTGGAGAGCAATAGCATACCATCCTTCTACTGAGACCATCTGGTTTGATGAGGGGGATGGTCAGAGCAGCCAACGGGCAGAACTGCGAGCCATGTGGATGGTTATAAGTAAGGAAGCCGGTGATGGTATCCTGAACATCTGTACGGATAGTTGGGCTGTGTACCGAGGGCTCACTTT
>NW_011128107.1:0-416 GCF_000146605.3 Meleagris gallopavo
GACAGGTCGGCAGTTCTCTTGGTCCTCCTTTTACCCTTTTGAAGTATGGGTACGATGTACCTTTTTTCCAGTCTCCAGGGACTTTACTTGATTGCCACAACTTTTCAAATATCGTCGAGGGTGGCTTTGAGACTCTATCAGCCAATTCCATGAGGACTGGGATGCATCTCATTGGGATCCATAGACTTGTGATGTATAAAATAAACAGGGTGGACAAATAAATGTGGATATATAAAACGAAACGGTCCCAGATCGGTCAAACCTGATTTCCCATTGGTGAGCCCATGTTGACTACTCCTGATAACCCTCTTTTCTTCCACTTCCTTGGAGATGACATCTAGAATAAAGTACTCCACCATCTTCCCAGTGACAGAGGTGAGGCCTCCTGGCCCATAGTTTGTTGTCTTCTTCTTCCT
>NW_011128107.1:1943-2570 GCF_000146605.3 Meleagris gallopavo
GTTCTTGGATGCAAGATCCTGAACTCAGCTGTCTCACGGTTGAGGCGTGCAAGGCTGTCTGTAAACAAGAGGATTACTTGATTTTGCAGTTAGGTTAAATGCAGTTTAGCTTCTGTATTCTTACCTGGAAGCTTATCCAACTGGCACTTTGTTAAATGGAAGATGGCATTGTCACAAGTTCAAGACATTTGGGACTACAAACCTCCCCAGCTAATTTGACAAGCGTCCAGACTGCACCAATAATTCAGGATGTTGAGTAGTCGGAGACAAACATCAGTGAGATTTGTGGCCTCTAGAAGCTTCTGTCATTCTGCATCAGTTTCCCTCGCCCGTGGCATTATGCAAGATCTGTGATGCACTTCTGTGGGCACCAGATTACAAGAGTGGAAGGTGAAACTTTCTGTAATGTTTGCTGCAGATGTTACAGAAAGGAGTCCTGTGTGTTCTAGGTTGAAGAGGAAAGTGGAGAAGTGTCTTTTTCTTTTTTCTCTCTCTGCCTTTTACATCCACAACCTGTGTTCATTTCTCAAGCTGTTTGACCTTCCTGTCTTCTCTGATCTGTCTGTATGACAGTTACAGTATTTGTGTATTTGTGACATGACTTTTGGTTATATCTCTTGTATGCAG
>NW_011128107.1:2590-2925 GCF_000146605.3 Meleagris gallopavo
GAAAAGCCTCACGGAACCTTGTGTGTTCCTTGACATCTGAAGCACTCAGTCTCAGCAGAGCAGCACAGCACAGGCAATTCCCCAGCCATGTGGGAGGGGTAGTGTCAGAGGATGCTCGAAATATGGGTTCATGGCTGTCTTCTGTCATCCTGTCTCTGTGCTTCCCTGGCCCATCACTGCTGCTTTGGATTTTATGCTGGTTTGGAACTTGCACGTGCTTTGATATTACTTGTCCAGAAGTTGTTGGTTAGTGTTCCTGCTATTATTCCAGTGTCTTTAACGATGATCGTACTGGGGAGCTGAAGCATTTGTCTGTATGGTTAGATGTTCTGCAG
>NW_011128108.1:0-491 GCF_000146605.3 Meleagris gallopavo
TTTGGATGAATAAGAATCAGTTGGAATGCAAGGAACGAAAAAGCATTTGGGTAACACAAGTTAGGAACCAGCCTCGGCAAGGTTCTGGTATGAAACCATATGCTTCATAGCTTCAAACGCTCGGAAAGCGTCATCAGTTTTGCCTTCAACTGCATCCAGCACTGCAAATGCTACATGAGCCTCTTCTTCATAGGCTGCAACCTGAAAGACCTACAACCACAGCAGAAGACAATTCATACCTAACATATAGATGGATACTTAATCAGCTGGGGCATGCCAACATCCAGGAAGTAATCGGGTAGGAGGAGGTTAATGACATTACTCATTTTCCTCTTTTGCAAGAAAGTTGGTGTCTAGGGAGTTCAGTGTTGTCCAAGCAGATAGGACTAAGAACTAAGAAAAGTTCTCAAAAAATACCTTTTCCCCCTTATCAGATACATTCTGATACTACCAAGTCTCATTGTTAGCACGGTGCCAAAAAAAAACCCAAA
>NW_011128109.1:0-649 GCF_000146605.3 Meleagris gallopavo
ATGAGCACTGCCTGCTCCCTTGACATGCTGCCAAGCCCTGACCCTGTGCTCAGGCTGTGCTTCTTTAGCACAAGAGGCAAATGGCACAAGGCACAGTGCAACAGACCAGGAAAAAAACAAGACAGGTGGAAGAAAGTCTCTTACGTTCCAACAGATGTCCTTCCTGATCATCTGCAGAAAGGTGGTCATCCACTTCCCAGCAGCACGCACGCGCACTCCTTTGGCTGTCCGGATGGTCTCCTTGATGGCCATCATGAAGTCGACGGTGCGTTCGACGGGGAAGTTTCTGCACACAATCTGCAGAGAAATGAGAAGCAGGAGAGATCCCATCACTGCTCTGCGGCAGCTCTTCAAAACAGAAAGCAGTCTTGAGGGCATTCTTAGTTCAGCGGCTTGCTGGTCATCCAGGCGGCAATCACAACGCTCCTGCTGTCTTTACCCTGCTAGTTATATGGAAGGCGGTTGAGCCTTCTCTCAGCTTCTGCATCCATGGTGTTTGCTTACATGCAAAGCCTACCTCCCAGCAGCCACAGTCAGTCTCACACACGCACACACACACACACAAATGCACATCATGGTGTCAGCTCCTTGCACTGGGTGCCTGAAGGCCAGACATAGCTCAGAGCCGCCTGCTACTTGCTGAGAAAAG
>NW_011128110.1:0-585 GCF_000146605.3 Meleagris gallopavo
GCTTTACAACATAAACATAAACAGGGCCTCTGAATTGTTTAATTACCCCCTAACACTTGTGCCCCTTTACACTGGTCATTGTTCTGGTCATCCATCTGTCCTTGCATGGAGATCAGCTCGGAAGGAGGATGGAGGGGAGCATCTTGGAGCCTGCACACGGCATCCTCACATTCCCACAGAGTGGGACAGCTCTGCTTTGTGTCAAGGCCCTGACTCCCTGACGGTTTGTTACATGTATTTTGCTCATGCTGCTCTAATGAACAAGCTTACAGCGTGTTTCCCAGTTCAGAGCACTGTACCCACATTGTTTAGCACATTTAACATCTATTGTAGCTTTGTGAGAAAGTATTTGTTACGTAATTCGGTTACTATGTTTCTAAAATATGCTACTAATAGGTATATGGTGTTCTTACTTTCCACATCAGCTGTTTCTAAGGATGTGTTACAGCTTAATTCCTTACGTTAACTGCCCTTATCGATGTTCAGTACAGAAACAACACTTTCACTTTGCTCACCAGCACCTGGGAATCAGCCTGGAGAAAGCCGTTCTGGGGAAGCCAGAGACACCGCGAGTCTCAACGCAGC
>NW_011128111.1:0-549 GCF_000146605.3 Meleagris gallopavo
AAACCGGATCATGTTAACTTGTATCACTATATTGATGATCTCCTGCTGCCATCCGACTCACTGGAGGCAGTGGGACAGGCGGCGGATTCATTAACCGCCTGTTTACAACGGAGGGGATGGGCTATAAATCCCCAAAAGGTGCAAAGTCCGGGCCTGTCCGTAAGATTCCTGGGGGTGGTTTGGTCAGGAAAGACCAAAGTACTGCCCAGTGCTGTCATCGATAAGGTTCAGGCGTTCCCAGTCCCTACAACATCGAAGCAGCTGCAAAAGTTTCCAGGTGTATTGGGTTATCGGCGTTCTTTTATACCTCACCTAGCGCAGCTGCTAAGACCACTGTCTAGACTCACAAAAAAGGGGCAGCTTTGGGACTGGGGGGAAACAGAACAGGACGCTTTTCAACAGGCGAAACTGGCAGTTAAACAAGCCCAGGCATTGGGTCTATTTGATCCTACCCTCCCAGCCGAGTTAGATGTTCACATCACTCAAGATGTCTTTGGTTGTGGCCTGTGGCAACAACGCCCGAGTTCTGTTTGGACCCCCCATTGGTTT
>NW_011128112.1:0-487 GCF_000146605.3 Meleagris gallopavo
ATCCGAGCAGCCTGCTGAACTACGGTTTCCGAGGTCACCAGAGGGTTTAATATCGAAACCAAGGTCCCATATAGGTGGGAAGGGGCCGTCTTGTAAATTAAATACTCGCATGCCCGCCGAGAACTGGATCATATCCGGGCTATCCTACGAGTCTTCATATATTGCTTCTCTCATGCCTAAGTCGCGAATGTAGTTTTGAAGGTCCTCCATGGAGGACCATAGTCCTATGTTTAGGGGAATATCTGTTTTATTTGGCCAGACCATCCGGCACGCTGCCATTAACCAATATATTATTGAGTGGTTCTCATTGCTATACTGGATGGCAGCGTATAGTCTCTGCCTGACAGCAGGATGTAATGGTATGGTGGCCAGCTTTGACATTTCCGGCCCATTAAACATAACACTTTCTGCTCCTGAATCCCATAACCTGAGCAGCCATGCAGGTATACTCTCTCTCGGCCTCTGCCAAAATCGCTGCACCAGGTCC
>NW_011128113.1:0-506 GCF_000146605.3 Meleagris gallopavo
GATTAGCTCTGGTGCTGCATTTGCTGGGCTTCCACAGCATGTGTTCAGGTGGGAATCAAGGCCTCCCTGGAATAACACAGGAAATAGAAACATCTCCTTTAACAGAGTTTCTGTTTTCTACTAATGACACTGCAGAAGCCTCAGAGCCTTCTTCTCCTGAGCATATTCTCATTCATGGTGGATTTTGCTTTCATTCAGTAGGTGACCTCACTAAGCAAACATTGTCTAAGACAATAGATGACTATCGTATCAGTGTACAGATCCCAAGCTGCTCACTTACCTTATGTAGCCTTGGCATGATGCATTATTTTCCTTAGCTGATCATCTACTAAGATGAACTGTCTGTGCAAGCACTGTCTACTCTCTGTTCTGTTAACTCTCACACAGCCAAGGCCCTTCCAAGCAAGATGCAATTGCATCTCGACCACAGAAACAGCTTGAATTTAGGGTGTTTGGGCAAGTCCCTGTTGCACACTGTGGTCAAACATGCATTACTTGGGGGCACG
>NW_011128114.1:0-531 GCF_000146605.3 Meleagris gallopavo
TTTATAATGAAAGATTAGAAGACTTCATAAAATATTAATTATTTGAATATCTTACAGTGTTTAATTTAAAATTACCTTCTCCAATTAAAGTCATCATCTAAAAATTGCATCTCTCTGGATATACGCACAAGATTTCAATTTAAATGAGCTTTTTAAGAGAAGTGGTAAATATCACTGACCCTTAACCAATAACAGAACTTTGCAATATGGTGCTTGTTTCATTAAAAAACAGCAAGATAAACATTTCTGTATAGGTGCAAGCCAAGGTACCTGAAGGCAGTGGAACAGCTGGCATAAAAATGCCTCCAGAAAAGCCGAATCAGATAACTGCTTTCCATCTACCTAGGAATTCATACAGTAACTTCAGCATCTCAGCAGTTCTCATAATTTCTGCTGCTCTTGCTATGCATTATAGAATGTGTCACTTTCAAAATTTATTGTACCTTTTACAACATGGGTTAAAGAACTCTTAAAGCACATTTAATGTTTGATATACCTTTACTCAAGAAGAACAGAAATGAGTTCTCTTTT
>NW_011128116.1:0-1802 GCF_000146605.3 Meleagris gallopavo
CAAGCAGCGCACCAACATGGGTGCATGATGTTCATTACCTGCTGGACACATCTCACACCACTGACTGGAGAGCCAGCAATCCTTCAACTCCATCAGGCTGCAAAATGAAATCCGAAGAGACGCAGAACATAATTTAAAACACAACGAGGATGCACACAATGCCCTTAAAAAACACCCATCGCATGGATGCAATTAGCACATAGCCCTATTAATTACAGCCATCCAGCTTGAGATCCTCCAAAAAAGCAGAGCTCACAGCTCTGAAATCAAGCAGGAATCACTCACCCCATTCTAAGGGCTCACTCCACACCCCAAAGGAAGCAGTCTCCAGATTCACATGCTGCTCTTACACCTAGCAGCCCTTCAGCGCACTTGGGATTCCCCCAAAAAGAGAAGATCACAGCCCTGAAAGAGAAAAAGAAACCACTTACCCCATTCCAAGGACCAATACTCCCCCACACTCTCAAGTGAAGGAAGCAGCTTCCAGGTCCAAATACCTACCAGCCCTTAAGTACGCTCAGGGTTCCCTGCTAAAAAACAGAGAGAACAGCTCCACAATGGAGGAGAAAAAAAAAAGAAAAAAAATCCACTCACTCCATCACCAAAGAACAAGGCATACTCCAAAGGAAGCACTCCCCAGGTTCAGATGCTGCCCCTACTCTTCCCAGCCCTTAAATGGGATCAGGGAGGGGTGGAGCCTGGCTCTGCCCCACTCCACAGCCAAACTGCCCCCAGCTGTGCTCGCAGGGCTGCACCCCGCCCAGGTGCGGGTTCCACAAAAAACAGGAGGGCAAGGAATGCCCAGGCAAAGGCAAGGGCCAAGAGAACATGGAAGGAAATGCCAAGGATGACGGCCCAGACAATACGGCAGGGAACGCCAAAACTGAATGCCGACATGAATGTGGCAACACAAGCCAAGGGTCATTAGGCCAAGAGAATGGGGCAAGGAACACAAAATAGGAGGACAAGAGAATGTAATAGTGAAAACAGTGCAAGACCAGAGACAAGCAAGACACAGAACAAAGAGGATAGGCAGCCTTCTGGGCACCATGAAGCGCAATTCAGAGCTCTGGGGGAACCCTATTGTGCCGGGCTCTGGGAAATGGGTAAACGCTGGCGGGTGTGCATCGCCCTTACCTGCTGGGCAGACAATGACCAGTCAGCAAAGTGAGGTTCCGGGGCATGCCGGGAAATGCAGATTCCACTTCCTTGCTGTTTCCACAGAGACCAACACATCTCTCCGGGCAGTTGTTACGGCACTTGGGAGCACCGCAGCTCTGCTGCCACCTGTTGGACACAATACAGTCATGAAGGCACTGCCGTGCGATCCGGGCCTCTTGCACAAACCTGTGCTCCTTGCTCGGAGCACATGGCTGCACTCTGTGCACGATGTTGCTTACCACCAGAGAAGGCTCAGCTACCCAACACCATTTTTGCTTCCATCTTGTCTGAGAACTGCTCATTATGCACAGCCCTCATCTTTGCTTTGCTTTGGTGAGGTGGGGACTGCCATTGCTTCCTCAGTCCCACACACCCCTTCCCATCCCACACTGCCATGGCAGATCAGGTTCTGGACCACCTGAGGACCCAAACAGCCAGGAGTCTTTGGGTCCTGACGAGATGAGTCCCAGAGTTCCGAGGGAATTCACCGCTGCAGTCACCGAGCCACTCTCCATGGTTATTTCAGAAGTCGAGGCAGTCAGGTCAAGTCCCGGCTGAGGAAGAAAAAGGTGACAGCACACGTCTCAGGAAGGATAGAAAGTGTGACGCGGGGAACTACCAGCATGTCAGTCTCACCTCTG
>NW_011128117.1:0-739 GCF_000146605.3 Meleagris gallopavo
GAAGCCAGCTGTGCCGCTGAGGAAGGACCGCAACGGCACCGAGCGCGGGAGGAAAGCAGAGGGAGCCGCCTCGAGTTACACGAGTCAGCAGAGGAAAGACAGAAATGAAGAATCCGGAGGACGAACGTCAGGTAAGTAAAGGCAGCGCGAGAGGAAGGAGGCGGGCATGGCGACGAGGGAGGAGGAGGAACGCAGTGAAAGGAAGAGAAGAAGAGGAGCTCGAAGGAATGCAGAGAAAACGACGTTGAAAGGAGAGAAGAGAAGAGAAGGCGTGCTTTTCGAACAGATGAAAGTAATGCAAAGGCGTGGTCTGGAAAGAAAAAGAACCACGAAAAAGGAAAGGAAACAGGAGAAGGCAAAGCCAAAGGAGCAGTAAACAAATGCGAAGAGGAAAAGAAAAATAGCAAAGTAACCAAGGAAAAAGTACAAAGAGAAAGCAAAGGCGTAGACTGCAAGAATATGGCCAAGGAAAGAATTCAGAGAAACACAGGGAGACAATAAAAAAGCCAACAACATCTAAGGAGAGAACGTGGGAAAAAAGAAAGAAAGAAAACGAATGGGAATAAAAGAGAAGCAGCAAATTGAAAGTAGGAAAAGCAAAGCAAAGCAAGAAAACCAAAAAGCCAAGGAACAGAAAGAACAACAGGAAAACAAAACAAAAGCAGCCCAAAGAAAAACAACAAACAAACAAACATGAAATAAGCATTGGAGAGCAAAGCAAAAGGAGCAGTAAAGAAAT
>NW_011128118.1:0-517 GCF_000146605.3 Meleagris gallopavo
AAATAGCCCGTGCCGTGGCCCTAGGGCCAGTACGAATGGGACAGGGTATAAAGAACATCCTCTACACTGCTGCTGGAGAGAAAGGTCCCACTTGGAGTTTGTGGCAGAGAGCCTCAGGAGAGACCCGAGGCTGACCCCTGGGATTCTGGAGTCGAGCTTACAGGGGGTCAGAAGAGGGCTACACTCCAACTGAAAAGGAGATCTTAGCCGCGTATGAGGGGGTTCGGGCTGCTTCTGAAGTAATCGGTACTGAAACGCAGCTTCTTCTGGCACCTCGGCTGCCAGTGCTGAACTGGATGTTTAAGGGAAAGGGTTCCTCCACCCATCATGCTACCGATGCCACTTGGAGTAAGTGGATTGCGCTGATTACGCAGCGAGCGCGGATGGGGGAATCTCAACCGTCCAGGAATCCTAGAGGTGATCATGGACTGGCCTGAAGGTAAAAGTTTGGAACATCACCAGGAGAAGAAGTAGCACGTGCAAAAGAGGCCCCACCATACAATGAACTACCAGAAAA
>NW_011128119.1:0-719 GCF_000146605.3 Meleagris gallopavo
TATGGTTGTAAAGGTGCGCCATGTAGATGCTCATGTGCCCAAGAGTCGGGCTACAGAAGAACAGCAAAATAACCATCAGGTAGACCAAGCTGCCAAAATTGAGGTGGCCCAAATAGACCTGGACTGGCAGAACAAGGGTGAATTATTTTTAGCTCGATGGGCCCATGAGACCTCGGGTCACCAAGGGAGAGATGCGACACATAAAATGGGCTAGAGACCGAGGGGTGGACTTAACTATGGACGCTATTGCACAGGTTATTCATGATTGTGAAACATGTGCCATAATCAAACAAGCCAAAAGGATGAAACCACACTGGGGGGAAGGGCGATGGCTAAAGTATAAATACGGAGAGGCATGGCAGGTTGATTATATCACCTTGCCACGATCTCGCAGTGGTAAATGTTATGTGCTTACTATGGTGGAGGCAACAACTGGGTGGCTTGAAACCTATGCAGTACCCCATGCTACCGCCCGAAATACCATATTAGGTCTTGAGAAACAAGTCCTGTGGCGACATGGTACCCCAGAAAGAATTGAGTCAGATAATGGGACTCATTTTAAAAAATTCTCTTGTAAATACTTGGGCCAAAGATCATGGCATTGAGTGGATTTACCATATTCCCTACCATGCACCAGCCTCTGGTAAAAATTGAACGATACAATGGGTTGTTAAAAACTATGCTGAAAGCAATGGGAGGCGGTACATTTAAACACTGGG